>NC_058130.1:597554370-597596852 GCF_016433145.1 Gracilinanus agilis | reverse complement strand
TCCCTCTCTCCTTCCTTCCTTCCTTCCTTCCTTCCTTCCTTCCTTCCTTCCTTCCTTCCTTCCTTCCTTCCTTCCTTCCTTCCTTCCTTCCTTCTCTCTCTCCCTTACCTTCTGTCTTAGAATCAATACTGTTTATTTTTTAAGGCAGAAGAGCAGTAATGGCAAGATTATGGGGGTCTTAAATGATTTGACCAGGATCACAGAGCTAGGAAGTGTCTGAGGCCACATTTGAACCCAGGATATCCCATTTCTAGGCCTGACTTTCAATCCACTGAGCCATGTAGCTGTACCTTTTCTTCACTGTTAGAATAATTTTGACTTCTACCCTCAGAATTTCATCTCTGAAAGCTCCTTATCATTTTGGAGCTGATTTTCCTTTCAAGTGGAGAAGGAAATGGCATACTATTCTAGTTTCTTTGCTAAGAAAACCCCAAATGAGGTCCTGAAATGTCCAACATGACTGAAAAATGACTTCAACAATGACAACTTTGTTTTAATAAATTAGATCATTTGACTCTACCTGTCCTTTCTATGTATAGTCTTGCCAATAGACTGAAGATTGGACAGGATGACTTCCTGAAGTTTCTTAGCATGATCAGCCTTATAGTTAGGTAGACTAAGTGTTCACCTGTATAATGTTATTTCGCACATAATAGGATTAATAGGTGACTATCAAATTATTCAATAATGTAATATAGTGTGATTTCACATTTCTCTGGGAAAGATTTTTTTCTTTCAAAATATACCCCTTTGCAATCTGAGGGCAGAAGGTATCACAATGGTTAAAGCACCAGGCTTGAAGTTGGGAGGACCTGGGTTCAAATCTAGCCTCAGATACTTCCTAGCTGTGTGATTCTGGGCAAATTATTGAACCCTAAATGCCTAGCACTTAACTGCTCTTCTGCAGCAGGTAAGAGTTAAAAAAACCCCAACAATCTCTCACTTATTCACTAATTCCTAAAATTTCACAGAGAATCATTCTTTTGACTCAAGACTTTATCTCTTGTTAAAATGCAAATAGTCCAATGACTAAAGAAATGGAGGCATAAGATTATGATAGAACCCTATTGCTTAGTAAGAAATGATGAGCTGGTTAATTTTTTTGAAAGTTGGAAAGACCTACATGAAATTATAAAGAATAAAATGAGCAGAACCAAGAAAGCAATTTATACAGCAACAGAAATGTTATTTGAATAATGACGTGTATGTTCAACTATAGAGAAAAAACTAATGAATAGAAATAAACAAGACATGATTTGATATATATATATACACACATATACATATATCTTTTTGTTAAATGACACCTTCTCTAGTGTGAGGAGGGAAGGGAGGAAGAGAATTTTAATGTAACAAATAATTTTAATAAAATTTATTAAAAATAAAAAAGTGCAAATTGTTCTAGGAGGCCAAACATTCTGATCAATCATTTTGTTATTTTGTAAGAATGGATTTATAATTTCCTTTCCTAATAGTAGGTTTTGAAGAGTGGAGTGTAGGAAAACACATCGACGATTGAAAGAATAATGTGGTTAATGGTAAAAGAAACATGGAGATGGGGATACTGAAGACAAACTAATTCCCTGAAATTTAATCTCTAGTACGTTGTACTGCTGTTTTTGATTCTTTGATTGACTTTCTGAATAAATTCTCTTTGTAATGAATGGCCAAACCAGTCTCTGAGATTCTGATTCTCTGCTTTCAATCTTTGAGTTTCTGGATTTCTTCACTTGAATTTATTTTCTTAATATTTAATGCTATTCCTTTTCTCATTTTATCTATTCTATTCTTTCCAGAAAGTGATGAATTTTATCCCATCATTCTCAGTGACATATATATGTATATGCTCACACACACACATATAGTAAAGGATGCAGAAGAATAAAATATATGTAGGAACAAAATAACTCCCTAAGAAGGTGATATCTGAAATAAAAAGAGAATTGGATTTCTGAACCATGACTTAAAGTATAGGAATTATAGACTCCTTTAAAGCAACATACTATAATACATACATATATATGTAATATATGTATATAGTCTCTATTTGGGCATGTGTACATATTACACACATATAATATGTATATATAATATATCATATTCATATCTATGCAGATACATATCTAAATAGGGTTCAAATAGGGTGTATGTATATGTATAGATATATATTCCAATTAAGATATCAACATATCTACTGATATATACACACGTAGTCAAATTACCTTCATTGCATTGTTTCTAGTTTACCTTATTTATTACCCATATTTTGAATATTTGCATGAAGACATTTGAAGCTATGGGTTTTATTGCTGCCTCTTTTCTTGGACATTTTTTCTGGTGAATTGCTGCTCATCTTTTCTACTTTTACTTTTTCTATTTTTCTTTTAACTTGATCTTTGTCAAGATGAATTCCTGGGACAAGGCTGGGATAATATATAGGGCAGGAGAGGAAATGAGGCCAGCCGAGAACGACTTAGCCCGATGATTTTCAGGTGTCCTATTGATTTTTTTTTACTAGGGGAGCAAACCGGATGTTTATGTGTTTTTTGCCTTTGGTAAATTTGGGGTAAGGCTACAAAATTGTACTCCTATCCCATTTTATTGTCCTTGTATATATAAGGTACATTTAGTCAAAAGGGGGACTCTGGAGGTAAACTTCACTTAATATCAATTATTATTGAGGTGAAGAGATTTATATTGTTCACACTGTTGTGAATAAAGCAACAGCAGTATCACATTTAGGTGTAAGCCCCTCATTCTCTTCTTACGATCTGTGTCTGTTCTAAGAAAATAGACTCATATGTCACAGCTTAGAAATTAAAAGATCCTTTAATGTAACTTAGTTAAATTCATCTATTATATGATTGAGGAAACTGAGAACCAGGCAGGTTAGTGACTTGCTTAAGGTCACACGGTGAAAGAACACAGGTCTATTAACTTCCAGTTGAGGGTTCTTTGCTTTATAACATACCAAGCTCAGGTTTATTTTATTTTCTTTTGTTTGTACTATATGTTGCAATTCAATGATGAAAAGGTTTTTGTGTCCTTTTTCCAGGCTTGGGATGCTGCCAATACCTTTGTTCATTTTTATGCTTGCATTTTGTTAATCCTACTTTGGGGCTGCAGCTTTGGGGCCACATAACCATGTTCAACCTTTCAGTCTTAACCTCTTTATTTTATGTTTCTTTCATAGCTTTGTTCACCCCCAAGCCCCACCCCAAGGCAGTGCATCCTTAATCACTTTTGCAATACTAAATGCAACTTTTATTATTGCTCTTGCTACCTCTTCCCCTCATTGCCCCTAATCCTTAGACCAGAAGGAGGAATAGGTATCCTTGTTCCTCTGTTATTTCTAGACCTTCCTTCTGCTGTTATCTCTAAATAATATCACCTTTAACTTTCTTTTTTTCTTTTTTTTTTTTAAATTAAACTCTTACCTTCTGTTTTGGAGTCAATACTGTGTATTGGCTCCAAGGCAGAAGAGTGGTAAGGGTAGGCAATGGGGGTCAAATGACTTGCTCAGGGTCACACAGATGGGAATTGTCTGAGGTCAGATTTGAACCCGGTACCTCCCATCTCTAGGCCTTGCTCTTAATCCACTGAGCCACCCAGCTGCCTCCATCCCCTTTAACTTTCACTCCATCCATCTAATACTCTAACCAAATCCTGGTTGCAACTATCTTTGCAATGCAATGCAATAAACATTTATTAGATGTCTGCTATGAGCCAGGCATTGTACTAAATGCTTGGCATTACAGATTTCAGAAAAAAAAAACAGCCCTTGCCTTCAAGGAGTTGAATATTGAACGAGGGAAGACAACACACAAAAGGAAACTGAAAAGGGAGGGGAGAGCGAGAAAGGTGCTCTGTGCTTGGGTTGGGTGTATGTGTTCATAATAATGTTCATAAATCCAAACAGGGCAGCTGGTGGAAAATGAAGTTGTAGCTGGGCTCCAGAACTCTCTTTACCCAGAAGCTTTTTAGGAGAATTTTGCTCTGCTTTCTAGTCCTCCAATCCAAATGGTAGAAACTACTGAAGATGCTGGTAAGGTGAGAGTACCAGAGATGATACAGTCTCCATTGGGAGAAAATCCTAATTCTTTCTGCATGATTTCACAAAGTTACATAGAGAGGCATTTTGCTATCTAGCTTATGGCCCATTTTATCATATATTGTGGAAGAGTTTGAAATACTAATTAACTGGAAGATTATTTTTGTTTCATTGTCTTCAACATGGCCTTAATTTCAGTGTGAAAAGAGAGGTAGTTACATATTTTCCTGAGCAATGCCTTGGTGGCCTTCTCTTCATTTTCCTTTTCCTTTGTCCTTCTTTACATTGACCCTAGGAATCCATCAGTTAATCCTAAATTAACATTTATTAGGTGCTTATACATGTCAGGCACTGTGCTGAACACTGGGGATACAAAAAAGAGACAAAAGCCCTCATGTAGCTTACAATCAAATGAGGGAGACAACATGTAAACAAATATATACAAAACAAACTATATATGTATTATATGTATATGATGAACAGAAAATAAATAAGAGATAAAACACTGGAAATAAGAGGGGTTGGAAAAGGCTTTCGGCAGAAGGT
The DNA here is from genome assembly GCF_016433145.1 of Gracilinanus agilis. Classification (NCBI taxonomy): domain Eukaryota; kingdom Metazoa; phylum Chordata; class Mammalia; order Didelphimorphia; family Didelphidae; genus Gracilinanus; species Gracilinanus agilis. The sequence goes on along the minus strand of NC_058130.1, from coordinate 597,592,255 downwards.
GGGATTTTAGTTGAGACATGAGGGAAAGCTGGAAGTTAGTAGATGGAGATGAGGAGAGAGAGCATCCCAGGCATGGGACACCCAGAAAGAATGCTTGGAGGAGAGACAATGGAGCATCTTGCTCATGGAACCACCAGTAGGCCAATCACTGGATCAAAGAGTACATATTGGGGAGTAAGCTATAAAAAGACTGCAAAGATAGGAAAGGGATCATGCAGGGCTCTTGTTTTTGATAATGGAAAGACTTTACTTCCCTTAAATTGCTTAACTCCTCTCATCAGAAGCTCCTCAATGTGAAGATAGTCACCTTGGTTGATTGGTTTCTCATTTTCTTGGCATGTTTCTTTTCTCTTGCATGAGCCATTTCTTCTGCTCTGAATAGCCAAAGATCTTTGTCCCAATCCCACAAGCTCAGACCATTTCTCGAGCCCATTTTTTTCAGTATCACATTAGTTCAGTAACACAATCTCCTTGTCATCTATTATGTCTGTTCTCATTCTTAGGAACTTCTATATACACACTGATGTCTTCTCAAACACTCCAGCATCCAAGTTCATCAGCACCAACTTCCATGGCCTATACCTTTATTCCTTTCATGATAATGTTCTTACACTTGATCTGACTGTTACTCATAAGTATTCTACCTCTGTGACTCAGAACTCTGTTGCGCTGTTCCCAACACCACCTGTTCTTCTAGCTCTCTCTGTCCTTTAATGCTTCTAAACCTATTCTTCATCCTGATTCTAACTTCTAGTCACTTCAGTTCTCCCCCCCCCTCGCCCGCCCCCCCAACCCCCCTGCTCCATTATCACAGGCCATAGTCTTACTTTTCCTCCTCTGTAGTCTTGGCTCTATAGTTAACAGTTTAATTGTTGACTCTACCTTTGAATTACTTCTCCTAGGTCCTATTGACAATTTGCCTTAACAAATCTCAGCTCTAGATCATTCTTAATATCAACCTTCTTGGCTTTTACTTTTGAGCTGATGTCATACAACAGTGGTGACAAGGTTTAATCCACATTTTTGTGCCTCATTGATGCAAACAATCCCTTTATTATTTCTTGGTTGCCTCTTTATCACATTCCTGAAGCTATTTCCAGACTTCCTCTTCTCTCCTTGTCCTTCTCTTCATCTCCTTCTCAACAGAAGTCCTTTCCTCCTATTTTACTTCAAAATAAGGCCATTATCATGAACTCTTATTTCATATTCTATACTTTAAAATCCCTCTACATCATCTTCTCTTCTTTCTTATTCTCCAGTCCAATCAATAGGTGACATTTTTTAAGCTCTTATTTTCTGTCTTAGAATCAATAGTAAGTATTGGTTCTGCGACAGAAGAGCAGTAAGGGTTAGGCTACTTAGAGCAAGTCACACAACTATGAAGTATCTGAGACCAGATTTGAACCTGGTACCTCCCCTCTCTAGGCCTGGATCTCTATCTAGCGAGCCACCTAGATGCCTCCAATACGTGACTCCCTACCAAGGCGTGACCCTCCACTTGCCTTCTTAACCTCATCCCTTCCAGTATCATCTGGGAATGTGGCCCTTCTATCATCTTCCTCTCTCTCATCTTCAATCACTCTTTACCTACTGTCTCTCAGTCGCCTGCAAATATTTCTAGATCTTTTTAATTCTTTTAAAAGCCTCATTTGACTCTTTCACCCCCATATGATATCATTCCATAGCTCTTGTACATTTAATAGCCAAACTTCTAGATGTAAAAACAACCTAGACTCTTCTCCTCCATTTTCTCACCTCCCACTCACTTTGCAACCTTTTGCAGTCTGGCTTGTATCCTTCCCAATTGACTGAAATTGCTCTTTCCAAGGTTACCAATGATCTTTTTGTTGTTGTCTTATGGTGTTCTCTCCTGAGCTGTCTACAGCTTTTGCCACTGTTAACCACCCCTTCTTCTTCCTGTGGAATCTTTGTTTCCTGTGTTTTTCAAATTCTACTTTCTCCTCATCTTTCCTTTTTTACTTATCTTTGCTGGATCTCCACCCAGTGTTGTTGTTGTCATTCTTGACTATCTCTTTTTGAGCCCAGTTGTGATTTTCAAAGGTACTAGACTGATTTTCCATTCCCCTCTCTAGCTCATTTTATAGATGAGGAACTGAGGCAAACACGGTTAAGTGACTTGCCCAGGCTCACATAGGCAGTAAGTGTCTGAGGCTGGATTTGAACTTAGGAAAATGAATTTTCCTGACTCCAAGCTTGGCACTTTACCTACTGTGTCATCTGGCTGCTTACTGTCTAACTGGATTTTCCCCAGGGATCTTCCTTGAGACCTTTTCTCTCTCTAAAACATCTTTTGGTGATCTCCTTAACCCCCATGTTCTCGGTTGTTCTCTCTCTATGGATGACTCTCAAGTCTTTATTATCCAGCCTCAATCTTACTCCCGAATGATAGCCCCACATTAGCAGGTACATTTTCACCTGGACAGTTAGGCATTTCAAATTCATTGTCCCCAAAGTGAAACCTGTTATCCATCGTCTGCTCTACCCCCCACACCCCCTTTTTAAAAAAAGCATCTCCTTCAAAATTTTGTATTTCTGTTGAGGGCATTGCTCATTCCCATCACCCTGGGGAAGAAATTCTGCAGAAGATTTCAGACAATTTTAGGTCGACGGGGGATTTGAGACAAGGGATTGCTCTAGCATCCCGTCAACTCTATCAGTAATGCTGTACTCTAGGAAGAAACTTTGATACCGAGCTCCAAGATTTTCACCCTTCTCATCATTTCATAAATTGGCTGTATAATTTGTGTGGGGATTACAACCTGAATCTTCTTAGGTACCTCTGGTTTCTGACCCAGCAGCCGCTTTGAATCAGTCAGTGTTTTTCCCCCTGCTGCTTAATCTCTGAGGCAGCCAATTTTTAGACAGGAGGAGTTTTTACTTTATCTGGACGACCCAGCCACATTTCGACTTTATTCTTTTATATCGGAAAGCGGCTCAACCTCTTGGCCTGTGTATTAAGTGCGTATGAGTGGACGGGTGCCCGCGAGTGTGTGTTCACTGTTGTGGCTGAGTTTGTATATTGCTGAACAAGTGTGGGAGGCTGAGAACCTTTATTGTGTAACAAACTGATGGCAGCAAGGAGGCTGCATTTGTTGTGCGTTAAAACGGTTCTACAAAGATTTTCTTAGTAATGTCTAAGATTTTAATAGGGTAATTAATCTTTCTAAGTGTTAGTGCCAGATTATGGGATCAGCTATTACCCCTGGCTACAGAGTAGTCTTTTGTGTGTTGCTATGAACAGGCCTAAATGATGACAATACTCAGGTTGCCAAACAAAGATATGGTTGCAGCTAGCTTGTTTAGGTTTTCAATGCATTTTCTGGTGCAATTAAAATAGCCCTTGTTTCCCTGGGAGTATCAGTGCCTTAAAATAACCATTGCATTACAAGAAAAGGAAAGGAAATACCGGGCTCTCTACTTTTCTTAATAATGCCTAGATTGGTTTGTGACTTTTAATGGAAATAAGGAGATGTGGAAACAAGGGCAAAAGGTTTTCAACCCGATCCCAAAAAAGTTCTCTGTGTTTTCTCCCTTGAATCGATGTTTTGTTCATGTTGCCAAATCACTCCACATGTCGACAATGTAAGGAAGAATACTATTGGCAATCAGAGCAAGATACGGTCTTAGGATGAAACAAGATATTATTTAATGTGGCCTTAGATCAAAATTATCGTTTAAGAAATTTACAAAAAATAAAAGAAATTTACATGGCTTATCCCTATGGAAGTTAAGCAAAAACCAAATAGTGAGAAGATTTTACAAGGTGTAGGAGCATGGAGGCTTATATGATACTTCTGCCTCTGCTCTGATCAGAGTCAGACTCCCCTTTATCTTTGGTCTGAATTACTGGGTTAGCTCAGGCAGTCGTTTTGACTTAGGGACTGGTTATATTTATCTCTGAGTTTCCTCAATTGTTGTTATTTGTGGGTATGAAAGAGCTTCATTATAACCTAACTGCTGTGATAGAATAGATCTTCATACTCCATCCTTTTTATTATGAATACTTCTAGGGCTGGGTGACCACAGCCCTTGTGTTGGCTGAGGGATTATTGGCTGCATATCACAGGAAGGGTCCCCTGTTCTCCCGTGAATTGCATATGGACTTCTGGCACAAAATTGTGGTTATGTTTCAGACCCATTGGCAGAGGTGGTGGGTGGAGAAGAGAGACACTATAATTTGTTTGACTTTTATATAGGAATAATTTGAAAATGAGACAAAGAGCAGAGGGCTCCCTTGTGTAGGGTGGAGCAGTGTGGTGGGCAGGGACTTCAGTTATTTAATAATCAAAGTTCACATTTATGTAACAGTATAAAATGTTCAAGATGTTTTCATCCATAGCTATCCTGTTCATGGGGTAGTGCCAGTATTATTTTTGTAGGACAACCCCCCCCCATGTAAGGCTTCAAGAAAGTGACTTGTCCATGGCCAAAAAGCTAGTCAGTGCCAGAATTAGGATTTGACCTTAGGTCTAATTCCAAAAATAGAGATCTGCTTTTTTTTTTTTAAGAGGGAGGGAGAAAAAGAGAGAGGAAAAAATATGACTGGGAGTATTGTGAGCATAGCTCTCAAAAAGCTGATGGCTGAGCCAAAGTAGCAGAGATTAGAAAAAGATAGAATGCTTTACAATGATCCTATAGGATAAGACTTGTGTTCAAATCATACTTTTAATACTTGTTAACTATGGAATCATGGGTGAATCACTTAACTTTTGTGAGTTTCAGTTTTGTCAGCTATAAAATGGGAAGAATTATACCAGTTGTACTTTTCTCATTGGGTTGTTGTGTGATCATGTTTGGAAAGAACTTGACAAACTTGAAATCACTCCCTAAATTGTTGTTGCTATTATTATTTACCCAAGGTAGTATTTATAAAATGCAATGTAGTGTAATGCATCAAGGTCTAGCTTTGAAGCCAAGAAGACTTGTTCAAGTCTCACTTCTTACATAAACTGGCTGTGGTACTCTGGGCAAGTCCCTCCCCTTCCTATCTATCATATATTTTTAATTATTTTATTAAATATTTTCCCATTATATGTAAAATTTTTTAACATTCATTTTTAAATTTAAAACATTTTAAATTCTCTCCCTCCCTAACACAGCTCCTATACTCCTTAAGAAGGTAAGCAATATGATGGATTATACATGTGAAGTCATATGAAATGTATTTCCATACTCACCATTTTGCAAAAAAATCACAACATAAACACACAAAAACATACCAAGAAAAAAGGTAAAAAAAAAGTATCTTTCAATCTGTACTCAGAGTTCATCAGTTCTCTGTCAGGAGATGGAGAGGATTTTTCATCAAGAGTCATTTGGAATTGTCTTGGATCTTTGTTTTGATAGGAGTAGTTAAGACTTTCATAATTGATTATTCTTACAATATTGTTGTTACTGTGTAAAATATCTTTCTGGTTCTCTTCACTTTGCATCCCTTTATATCAGTCTTCCTTGGTTTTTCTGAAACCATCCTGCTCATCATTTCTTATAGCTCAATAGTATTCAGTCACAATCATATTCCACAATTTGGTTAGTCATTCCCCCTTTGATGGGTATCCCCTCAATTTCTAAGTCTTTACCACCAACAAAAAGAGCTCCTATAAATATTTTTGTACAAATAGGTCCTTTCTCCTTTTCTTGAATCTCTTTGGTATACAGCCCTAGTAGCAGTATTTTTGGGTTAAAGGGTATGTACAATTTTATAGCCCTTTGGGCATGGTTCCAAATTGTTCTCCAGAAATGGTTGAAGCAGTTCATAACTCCATCAATGGTGCATTTGGATGTCTATTTTTCCACATCCCTTCCAACGTTTGTCATTTTACTTTTCTGTCATATTGACCAATCTGACAGATATCAGGCAGTACTTCAGAATAGTTTTAATTTGCATTTCTCTAATAAATAGTGATTTAGAGCATTTTTCACATGATCATTGATAGCTTTGATTTCTTCTACTGGAAAATTCCAGCTTATATCCTTTGTCCATTTATCAATTGGGGAATGGCTCATATATTTATAACTTTGGAACAGATTCCCATATATTTAAGAAATGATGCTATTAGCAAAAAAAACAACTTGCTAGTTTTGCTTGTACAAATCCTTTTTAAATTAATGTAATAAAAATTATCCATTTTACTTTCCATGATGTTCTTTATCTTTTCTTTGGTCATAAAAGCTTCACTTATTCATAGATCTAACAGGTGCATTTTCCAATGCTTTCATAATTTACTTATGATATCACCCTTTATGTTTAAATCCCCTTGTCTTAATATATGGTGTGAGATGTTGGTCTATGCCTAGGCCAATCTCTAAGACAATGCACTATTGACCTATGTTGGTATGAGTTTTTTCTTCTGAGTTCCTTATACTAGTGATATCTCAGTTCTAATTGCTATTCATAAGGCAGTAGTTGTCTTATCTTTCAAAATTAAGGTACCGTAGGAAGGGAGGGAGAAGAAGAGAAAAGAGTGAATGTGGTCAGTTTGGGAATATTCTAAATATTGCAGTACTTAGGGCCTTTCCCTCCCTCTATTTCCCCCTTATTACATGGCAGGTGTGGCAGGGGATTAGGGATGTGTGATGATAAGTAGTAGTAACTCTTAAAACAGTGGGAAGGAGGGTAGAGCTAGAGAAATAAATGTGCATGCTACTGAACTATTCCATTTGTACCATCTTTGGCATACGAGTCAATCCATGCCCTTTTGAAGCCTTCCTTCTCACTCTCCTACCTAATCTATTGCATTTGTAGAGCAATAATTTAATGAAAAAAGCCTTAAATTTATAGTCAGAATACCCAATTTCAATTCCTGGCTCCTTCACAGGCCAGCTCTGTTGCAAAAGTAATGATTCATTTATATAATTTTCTTGTTTGCAGAAATACTTTCATCACAACCACCAAGTGAGGGATGTAATACAGGCATTATTATTCCCATTTTACAGATGAGGAAACTGATCAACTGAGAGGTTAAAGGGCCAGCCCATGGTTTTTTGGCCAGAAAGTACAAGAATTTGGAATCTAATTTCCTGAGTCTAAGTCCAGTGTTCCTTCTACTTTATGCTGTTTAATCTATGGAGTGGTTTAGGGGTACAATGGATAGAGCACTGGGCCTGGAATCAAGAAGACCTGAATTCAAATCTAGCTTCAGGCACCTACTATGTGACCCTGGACAAGTCACTTTATCTTGGTTTCTTCATCTGTAAGATGAGGGTAATGACAGCACTTACCTCTCAGAGTCATTTTGAGGATCAAATGAGATGTTTATAAAGTACTTAGCACAGTGCTTAGCATAGAGTAGTAACATTATATAAATGTTAGCTCTATGAAATGATGCAAAGTTAAGTGAGCAGAACCGGGAGAACATCGTACCTAGAAACGGTAATAGTTTATGATGATCAACTGTGCATCATCAGTGCAAGGATCTAGGACAACCCGAGGGACTCATGACAAAAAAGGGTATCCACAGCCATAGAAGGAACTGATGGAATCTGAATGCAGATCGAAGCATGACATTCTTCATTTTATTTCCTCCAGGAATTTTTCCCTAGTATAAGTGATTTGTGTCTTCCTTCACAATGTTATGAACATGGAAATATGTATTGTATGATAACACGAGTTCATCACATATCATATTACCTGCTATTTTGAGGAGGTGGGAGGGAGAGAACATGCATCACAAGATGTCAGAAAATGATTATTAAAAATTGTACCTACATGTAAAATAAAGAGAATAGGGCCTAGGAAAGGAGTTAGCCCGGTTAGGAATAGAAGATTGAACTTGGGTGCAAAGAGGGAAGAGGGCTAAATTATGTGGTAGTGGTGATGAAGGTGGTAGCAGCAGCAATAGTATTAGTTGTTGTATGAAAAGAACATATTAGGAAGCTTGAATTGGGACCCTTTTAGGTAAACCTTGTCCCTCCCCTCCCCAAACCTCTGGTTTCTCTAGGTTATTTTTGTTTTGTATAAGAGGTTATCTATTCTCTACTCATTTACCCTTCTCCTGTTTCTTTTTTTTCCTTTCTCTGTATAATCCTCTCCTTTGAATCTGTATATTTCTATTGTTGGAGCTAGTATAGATGGCTAGCAACTTCCAAGTTCCTAGATGATTAGAACCTCCTTGTTTATGCCCACGTGCATAAAAAACCAATCCCTTTCCTATAAAACACTTAAACTTTCATCTTAGAAGTGTCCAAGCTGACTCAGCTGCCTTAACTGAGAATGACCTGAATCCCCTGCAGCATATATCTAGGAATCCTAGACCATCAGGGACGCCCTTTTCCTTCCATGGCCTGAAGACCATCATGCCCAAGGTTTCCTTGTTGAGTCCTTTTTCTCCTCCCTTTCAATTCTCTTTTGGATGTCTTTGTTCTGGCCTTGATGTGAGAGTTCACTGGGCTGCCCTGGATCTCTCATTGTTCTTGCTTTCAACTCCCTTGGATGTCTCTAGTGAAACCATTCAGCCATCCCTTAAATATTCTAAATAAAAGGGCCTTCTGTTTTCAGCACTTATTGGCTTGTCTAATTCTTCTATGAAACCCATTTTGTTCTAGCCACAGACTTTAACCACTGGCTCCTTCAAATGGAGATTAAGCTAAACTGAAAAAAAATAGGAGAAAAGAGATTTATTTCTCCTCAAAGTCCCAGTTACACCATGCTTTCCTTCTCTCCCATCAGATCTCCTTTTCTTCTATTATAATGAGAAGAATGAAAGCACCATCAATGGACTGCTTCTACTTCCCTCTTTCACCTCTCTAAACCCATGTGTTCATCTATCTTCAACTCCATCTCCTGGCTTCCTTCAGATCCTAGCCAAAATCCCATTCTATAGCAATGGTTTTCCAGTTCCCCTTTATTCCAGTGCCTTTCTTCTATTGATTATCTCAAATTTGTCCTTGATATATCTTATATGAACAAAATTATTTGCATGTTGTCTGGGAGTTCCTTTAGAGCAAGTATTACTTTTTGCTTTACTTTATATCCTTAGAACTTAGTACAGTGTCTGACACATAACAGGCACTTAATAAATGTTTATTAACCAACAGACATTTTTTCCAAGGCTAAGTACTCCACAAATTATTCCTTTATTCTATCTTTTCTTAATTTCTCCGGAACCTTGGCCCATCAATTCTCTTAAAGCTTCTTCCTCTCTCCTCCCAGTCTTACAAACTTACTCAAGGCTCAAAAATCCTATAAAATACTGCTTTGATCCAGTTATCCTTTTACTCCTTATGATAAGCTTTTTTCTTAACCATCACTGTGAAACTTATAGAAATGATTTTAATTGACTACCTTTCTTTTCACCTATTTATCTTCTCCCATCTCTTGTAAAGTGGATTCCCTACCCACCACTCTTAAAAATGTTTCTCTGAGGTCATTAATTATCTACTTAATCACCAAGTCCTCTTCTTCCTTGAATTCCCTGCATCATTTGATATTGTTAATCACCCATACCTCATTTAAATATTCTCTCTGCTTTAGCTTTTCTTTCACATATATTTTTGGTTCTTCTTCGCTAATGGTTTCTTCTCTATCTCCTTTGCTGGTTCCTCATCCTCTTCTCATCCCCTGAAACTATGTCCTTGATCTTTTTCTCTCTCTCTCTTCCATCTATGACTGACTTTAACTTTTTCTAAATAGCTTTAACTATTATCATTATGTAGATGACTCCAAAATCTCTATCTTCATCTTTAACCTATGCCCAGAGTCTTCCACCATTTAAGGAGGGCACCAAGGGAGTACATTTCATCCTATACTAACTAGGCTTCTCTTCTGGATTTCCTGATCTCCACAAACCTATCATTTTGCAAAAGCAAATTAATTCTAAAACTCAAAACTCCTCAGTACTCTCTGCTTCATTGACCCTTTCTTCTCTCTGATTAGAATGGACATTGGAGATCTTTTCCCAGATCCTACATCATTTAAGGAGGATGCCTAGGGAATTCACTTCATTATTTCTTCCAAGTTGTTCTCTTGGATTTAATGATCTCCAGAAGCTCAACATTCTGCAAGACAACAAATTCAACTCTGTAACTCACACCTCTTCAGATAATTTCTCACCCAGATGCAGGACTTCATGAGCCAGTTAGGTACCCTTCCCTCCCTCCTTCTTTTGACAGTTTTGTCTACTCCTATTAGATTATTAGCTCTTCGAGGGCAGGACCTGTCTTTTGCCTCTTTTTGAATCTCTGTTGCTTACCATAGTGCCTGGTACATAATAGATGCTTAATAAATGTTTATTAATTTTGACAGTGTATTACTCCCATTTTGACAGAAATGCCTTGACAATTCTTATGAGAATTAAATCTAATCCATTCCCTCTAGATAGTAAAACACTTGGAGGTGCATAACTAGGGTGTTAAAGTTCTTTAGTTCTCTAAGACTAGTAGAGAGCGTGACACTTTTCTAGCATTTATGCAGACAGGAGTAGAGAAACATAATCACCAGATTATTGCTCATTACTTGATTATTTTTGTTGTGGAAAAGGACAAGGACAGTGGATAGCAGCATCAAGTGGTGATTATCTTGAGTAGACTGTAAGATTTGAGGGTAGAGGATTTATGGTCCCTGAATTTTATTTCATCTTTAAACATTTAGGGTTAGCAATGTACCTTACAAACATTGGGGGTCACTCTTTCCCTTTTGCTTCCTTTATTTCCACTCCCCTTTCCCTTTCCCAGAACCAATCTGATAGTTGAGGGAAGACTTACTATCTATCATTGGTGGTGCTCTCTCTCCTTCTTTTCCCATTTACTTTTTTCTCTGTTAGAAGCCATTCCAGGACAGGTGATGGGAAAACTCACCCTTACTGGCAGGTCAGTCATTCAGTCAGTAAATATTTATTAAGCATATAGTATGTGCCAGCACTTGGGATACAAAAGGGAGGCAAAAGACAAGTCCTTCCCTCAAGGAACACATAATCTAATTGGGGAGACAACAAACAATCAAATATGTATAAACAAGCTATATACAGGAAAAATGAGAAAAAATTAAAAGGATTTGGGATGGGCCTCTGGTAAAAGAAAGGATTTTAGCTAGGACTTAATGTTCTCTTGTTCCTCTTCACTCCTGACATTCTCTACATTGGGAGATCCAGGTCTCCCTCTTCTCACCTAGGCTGGAGATGAAACAAAACAGGTAGAGCAGAAGGTAGAAATCTGGAGCCTCATCCTTTGCCACCTTCTTTCAAGGTACATGAGAGAATTTATTCTCAGTATATTGACTTATATCTATATGTGGCCTTTGAATTAGATGTTCAAACCAGTTCTTTGACTTTTGTTCATATTCCTTTGTTCTTAGGAACTCCAAGGAATATTCTTCCCCACTTCCATCCTGCCACCCCAGAACCTGATAAATAGAAAGGGGGAGATAACGAGGCTTATCTTGCTAGGTAAATAAGAACTGGTTTAGACTAAGAATTGTTACATCATCACCCAGGGACTGGAGAGGGGTTGAGAATTTTTTAAAAAATTTAAACATCTATTAATATTCATTTTTAACATGGTTACATGATTCATGCTCCTACTTTCCCCTTCACCCCCCTTGCCCCCCCCACCCATGGCCGATGCACATTTCCACTGGTTTTGTCATGTGTCCTTGATCAAGACCTATTTCCAAATTGTTGGTAGTTGCATTGGTGTGGTAGTTTCGAGTCCACACCCTCAATCATGTCCACCCCGACCCATGCGTTTAAGCAGTTGTTTTTCTTATGTTTCCTCTCCTGCAGTCCTTCCTCTGAATGTGGGTAGCGTTCTTTACCATAAATCCCTCAAAATTGTCCTGGGTCATTGTATTGCTGCTGGTACAGAAGTCCATTACATTCGATTTTACCACAGTATATCAGTCTCTGTGTACAATGTTCTTCTGGCTCTGCTCCTCTCACTCTGCATCAGTTCCTGGAGGTCTTTCCAGTTCACCTGGAACTCCTCCAGTTTATTATTCCTTTTAGCACAATAGTATTCCATCACCAGCATATACCACAGTTTGTTCAGCCATTCCCCAATTGAAGGGCATATTCTCCTTTTCCAGTTTTTTGCCACCACAAAAAGTGCAGCTATAAATATTTTCGTACAAGTCTGTTTATCTATAATCTCTTTGGGGTACAAACCGGGGTTGAGAATTTTGATGGACCATCTCCCCATTTGGTTATTTACCAGAGATGTCTTGGGATATCTAAGTGAGGGGCTGAAAAACGATCTTCCAAAGTAGCTATTTACAGATCTGTATGAGGGGGTTTTGGGGACTTTGATCATCAAGAGAGATCACTGACTAATTAATTTGTTGGTTAATATTAATCTAACCAATAAATTTATATTCTTACCTAGAAGTCAATCTCTTGGAATTTTTAATTGTCTCAAATACATGCAATAGGATATGGAAGATCCAGGGCAGAGGAAGGACTCCTTCACCCTTGCTACTTGATTGCCCCACAGATTTAATTGAGATGAGAATCAACAGCTCAGTTTTTTCCCAATTCTATAGAGGATCACTGAGTCTTACATCTACCCTGCTTCTATCTTATAAGTTCTTTGAAACTTTATTATCTAATTTTCCTTTGTGCTCTGCCGTTCTCTGGTATTGCTATCTATCTTATTTATTTAAGCTTATGACCCTTTATACTTACCATTGAACAGTTGGGATTTTGGGGCTTTTACACTGGTCTTGTAGTTGAACTTCCTTTAAACTTTAGCTATGATGATGATGATGTTTTTCCAACAATTAGCTCTTTGAGATCAGGGACTGTTTCACTTTTCTATTTGTATTTCTGTTGCTTAACACAGTGCTTGGTACCTAGTCAAATTTAATAAATGTATTTAGGCTCAATCATTTACTTAGTAAGCATTTAATATGTGTTTATTAAATTGAATTTTCATCAAGAGGAGCTTTTCCTCTTGGCAAAAGAAGGACTCAGTCACAATTCTGTCAGTCATTCTCTTACAAATAATGAGGTTGCCTTTGCTGAGTGTTGGTTTGTTGAGGCTCAGTGATTTTTGGAGTTGGATGGCAGTATGGCCTAATGGGAAAAACCATTGGAATGGAAATCAGATGCCCCAGGTCTAACATATAAAATCTATGTGAACTTCAGGAAGTTACTTAACCTCTTGAGGTCCAAGTTTCATTATCTGTGAAATGAAAGTAGTTGCTTAGATAATCTCTAGTGTCATTTTTAGCTTTGACATTCCAAGTTATGGAAATTCCTGTATGTAATACAGAAGACTTGATAACAAAGACAGAATCATCCAAGGATTTGATAGTTTCTTCCTATTTTCTCCATAATATTCAACTTGTTAGAAAGGGGGAAAATTCCTAATACTCTTACTAAGCTATCTAAATGTGAGCTCAGCTTCCTCATGTAGTAGTGAGTTCCCCATCACTGAAGGCAAGCTAGTACTAGATGATTACTTGTCAGGGATACAGAAAGAGAATGCCTGTTCACTGAATTGAGCTGTTTGGGCTCCCAGTCAACTTTGAGATTTTGTGGCTCTTTGTGTGATTTTCTTGTTGTAGTTTTTCATTTCCCAAAACAGTTGCAGATAGGTATGGAAATTTTGGTTTCAAATTAATAAAACAAAATCAGATCTGATTGAAATTCACTCTAAAATTTCTCAGTGCCAAATTGATGTGACTTTATTTTCATTTAGTGCATGATTTTGTATGGCTGCTTTGCATTTTTTCTCAAAAGTGAAGGAATCTCAAATACTAGCAACATTCTGTAGTCTTTTTCTGTTCTGCAGATCCATGCTGAACATCGACTTGTCTGTACAGATCTTGGTCTTCAGATTTTTACTTGATTTAAAAAGCCTTCAGTTTTTATTTCTTTGCCCTTTTGAGCATGCATGTATATGCATGTATGTGTGTGTGAGCATGTGTGTGCATACAAGTGTGTGTGTGCCATTGCAGATACTATTCAATTTGAGCAGCAGGTCTTAAATGTAGAAAAACAAAATATAATTTTGATGCCAACTAGAGTAACATCAATAAATACATAAAGCCAAGGTACTGCTGAGAAGTCATTTTTCAATTATGCAATTACAAAGAAGTAGTTTGGTAAAGGGAAGCATCAACTATGTAATCCTATCTGCATATATCAAAATACATGTGTAGAATGTACATGTTGTATGAGTCCTCCACAAAGGTCTACTCCAAAGCCTCATTGAAACAAAGGGAAATCCAGGGTGCTTGGAGCCTTTTGATCACAACCTTGGCCACAGACTATGTTTGTTTTTGAAGGGTCAATCTAAGTAAGAATAGAGAGGCCTATCACCAGTGTAGACCTGTGACTAGGTAAGGAATTCATTGACGAGCACGACTCTAGAAACAAAAAGAATACATCTAGAGAGAGACCTCCAGTCACATGCAGGCTGTCATCTTCTGGACTTGCTGGGATAGTATAGCAAATAGAGGTATGGTACAGCAGAAAGGGGAACTAATGGTGCAAAAATAATCATATAGTTTTTAGATCATCTGGAGATATTAGCTTAAATGAATGCATTTTAAATGTGAGATCTTTGTCAAAGGAGCAATAATAAGTGGACATATTACAGAGTAACTTAATTGTGCACACTATAATAAAACAAAATAAAAGAGATTCAATCAACAAATTTGATTTTTGTTCTTGTTTTCCCACATATTCTTTATAGATGCTCTCTCCAGGTACTAAAGGCTTCCTAGGTTAACCCCCTTACCTCCAAACATTTCAGGTGTACTAATGCTACTTCTAGGCTGTCCTTTTGCAGATCTATGAATCAATTCATCATTCCTCTGACTCTGTAGACCAAAACTCCTTTCTCTGACTCTACTGCTCTTCATGTGTTGTTTCTCTCTCTGGCAGGGCTGTACCTGTCTCTGTCTCTGTATCTGTATCTCCAGTGCTTAACATGAGGCACATAGTAAACACTAATAAATGCTGGTTCAATCATTCAATGGATAATGTAAGATCCTTATGAGTAGAGATTGCTTAATTTTTTACACCTGTAAGTCTGGAGCCTAATATTATTCATGTTACACAGTAAACACTTGATAAATCTTGTTGATTTTGATGTTGTACTCACTTCCTTAATTGATCACACATTTTCTAGATGACACCCTTCCACTATGGTCATCAATGGAAATATGTTGCAGCCAATCTGTATCTACCATGCCTCTCTCCACGGTCTTTTTGTCTCACCTATAACTTTGATTATATAATAATATAATTATTGATTATTGTGGTGCTCCAAAATTGAAAAGTATTCAGCAACATCAGAATATTGGTTTTTAAAAAAGCTTGCTTTTTTGTTTTGGAGAGAAGCTTAGAATAATCAGAAGCACTATGCATTTTCCCCATATCAATCAAGCCAATTCTCTTTTTTTCAATGATCTTTATACATAAATCCACTTCACCTTTTAATTTGCTTTTTCTGTATGGGTACCATCATCCTTTAAGTCTTTTACTTTTGCAATCTTGGAATCACTATTTGCACTTTACTCTCCTTCACCCTCTGATTCTATCCAAGCAATTGCAAAATCTTGTTAATTCTACAAATGTCTCTAATTCTTCTCTTTACTCATCCTGCTACCATCTTAGTTCAGGCCCTCATCACCTCTGGCCTAGATTATTGCTGTCTATTTCTAATTGGTCTTCCTGCCACAAATGTCACACCTCTCCAGTGCAATCTTCACAGAGTTGCCAAAATTATATTCTGCCAGCACCATATCACCATCTTGATCATGAAACTCCAGTGTCCTCTTTTGGATAAAAGACAAACTCCTCTGTTTTTTAAGCCCATCAAAATCTGCTTTGAAGATGGAAGGGAGTGGATTGTGGGTGGCCACTTAGGAAGCTATTGCAATAATCCATATGAAAAGCCACAGAATAAAGGAGCTGTGGAATATGAATTCCTCGAGAATAGAGATCATCCTTTGACTCTTTGTATCCTTAGCACTTAGCAAAGTGCTTTGCACATAGTATGTGTTTAATAAACATTTAGTTGGTTGATTGCCATGAATAGATAGAGGGATATATATGTGAGAGATATTGAGGATATGTAATAAAAATACTCAGCAACTGATTGGATAGGGGTGTGTATGGTGTAGTCAAGATTGATGTCCAAGTTGCAACTTGAGTGACCAGAAGAATGATGGTGCTTTCATTAGGAATAGTGAACTTAGGTATGTTTGGAGAGGGGAGGGAGCAAATGAGTTATGTTTTAGATAAGTTAAATTTGAGAAATCTAAGGACATCCAGTTGGAGAAAGTAAGTAAGGAGTTGGAGATGTGAGATTAAACATCAGAAGAAAGATGGAGACCATTTATATAAATCTGGGATTTATTTACGTGGACATGAGAATTGAATCCATAGTAATTGATGGGCAGGGTATGGATGACGAATATACAAAGGCAACAAGGATGGAATAGTATGAGTGGTACAAAGAGAACCAAAAAAAGCAGTCATAAAAGAAGAGGAGAGAGAATCCAGAAGGAAGAAAAGGAGAGGACTAAAAAAGTAGTCATTGGAAAAAATAATAAAGAGATTATCGATGACTGTGGTGTAAGTGGTTATAATCAAGTGGTGGGATGGAAGCTCAATCACGAGATCAAGAAATGAATAGGAAGTGAGAAAGCAAAGGCAATGAATATGACACATTTTTTTCCTTAAAATTTTGGCCATTAAATGGAGGGGAGGTGGTAGGAAAATAGTTTGAGGAGAGAGTAGGATCAAGGACTATTCCCAGTATACAATAGTACCTGATACAATTTAATGTGTTTCTCCTTTGGGAGTAATTATTGCCTTCACTCAGAAGAATGAATTATAGACTATATAGAAGGCTGGGTGGAGTAGATATTTCAGAGGAGAGAGGGTCTTTTGGGGGCCCTTAAATCAAATTTTCATCTACTTTGCTTGTGTGGAAGTTTGTATAAATACACATACATGGATACCCACAAAATCTCATGGTTGACTATTGTGAATCTGACAATGTACCTGAGCATAGACAGAAATTATAGCATGGCTGAAAATGAGACTTCATTTTCATGAGGCATTGTACAATCTTCTAGTGTGGATGACAAATAAAACCAATGTATCATTGTACGTACACAAGAATGGCTTAATGTATATAAAACGGACAAGTATGAAATACAATCCAATAGAAAGGAAAAGTCGATTCTTCTCTGTCTAGTTATTTCTAATAGTTTTTGGAATGTTACTGCCTGTAGAGAATTGTCCAAACCTAAGTCCATTAGTTATGGATAATTTTCCACTGGTCAGAGAGAAAGGACAGTCAAGAACTGTGGGAACAGAATCTTGACATTATCCCTTTGTAGGTCACTTTTCCAACATGTAAGGTCACTTTTCCCACATATAGAAAAGGCATTTTCTACTGTAAATCTCTACTACAATATCATATACTGAGAGAACATACACTATAAGAAAGAAATAACAGTAAAGGGAAGCCCTCAAAGATCATTCCATCATCCCTAACACCAGGAAGCTCCTGGTGTTATGGGTAATAAAGCTCAGCTAAAAACATGTTCTAAATATTTTTATGTGCAAAAAATAGAAAATTGTAATAAAATAATGGCTGTTATTTCAAGGCACGGCTATAAAATGCCCGCGGGACAGAAACACCTAATTATGAAATAAAACAACTTTTGTATCCCTCAGGCAATGTTTTCAAACTATTGCTCTCTCCAAAGCAGTCACTATAATTAGACCAATTCCCCAGCAGAAATGAAGAGTGTGGGGGAATCCATCTAAGGCAATAGAACAGAACTAAGCTTTGGAACAGAGATGGGATGTAGAACTGAGAGAATCAGAGGCCAAGGCACCGACATTACAGGGCAAAGGGTGCTTTGTGGTGACCCAGGGAGTACAGTCTCTTTTACTTATTCACTACATATTCCCCCTTACACTATGCTCCCTGATAACACATTTTTTAAAATTTAAATTTATTTATTTGTTACATTAAAGTTCCCAGTTATCTCCCTCACTCTGCCCCACCTTCCTCATCAGAGAAGGCAACAAATAAAAAAAAATATGGTTTTTTTTTCTATTTATCAGCTCTTTCTCTGGAAGTAGACACACACAAGTCACTCTTCAAATAACATTTCTATTGCTGTATATATTGTTCTCTTGGCCCTGTTCATTTCACTCTTCATAATTTCATGCAGGTCTTTCCATATTTTTCTAAAATTAATATGCTCATCATTCTTATGGCATGGTAGTATTCCATCACAATCATATGCCACAACTTTTTAGTCATTCTGCAATTGATGATCATTTCCTCAATTTCTAGTTCTTTGCCATTACAAAAACAGTTGCTATAAATGCTTTATAACATATAGATTCTTTCCCCTTTTCCTTGATCATTTTAGGGAACAATCTTAATAGTGGTATTGCTGGGTCATAGTTTATAACTCTTGGCATAATTCCAGATTGTTCTCCAAAATGACTGGATCAGCTCATGATCCCTCCAACAGTGTATTAATGTCATGATTTTTCCACATCCCACCCAACATTTGTCATTTTGACCTTTCATCATTTTAGCCCATTTGAAAGATATGTGATGATACCTAAGAGTTGGATAACATATTTTGAATCTTCCAGGCTGATGAGGTTAGGGGAGAGTGTACTGGAAGTACTCCTATAATCCCCCTCCCCATTTCAGTACATTATCCATCTCTTTATTCAGCAAAATATCACATTAGTTTTGAGAACCAGCATAATGTATTAGGGAGATTCTTAGAGCTGGAATAAGGAAAGATTAGGTTCAAATCTCACTATACACAGCTTGATAGTTAACTATGTGACCATAGAGAAATTTAGGGTCATCTTTTGTAGGCTCATTGAAAGCATCTTTAGATTGATAATAACAATACTAATTATTAACATAACATATGGTTATAGTATCATAGAATCCCCACATTAGAAAGGATTGCTAAAGTTATATGGTCCATGGTATAGCTGGAGGATAGTGAATCAATCAACAAATAAACATTAAGTATTTACTCTATTCCTGGACTGCAGCAAGAGTTTGATGATTAGCATCCTAATCTCATCTCATCTCTTTCCACTATAGTCCATCCTCCACTTAGTTGCCGAATTCATTTTCTTAAAGGCCTAAAGTATGCTATTCAACAAACCACTTTGAAGATTAAAAATAAAATTCTCCATTTGACAGTCTAAGTCCATCATCACTTGTCCTCCTTGTATCTTTCTGTGTTTTTTTTTCTTTTTACTCTTACAATTCCTTGATCCTATGTATACGTTGATCTGGTGACACTGGCCTCCTTTTTGTTACTCACACAAGGTATTCCATCTTCCATCTAGGAATTTCCACTGCTATCTCCCATATCTGGAACTCTTTTTACTTCATCCTCACCTCCTGGTTTCCTTCAAGTTCCAGCTAAAGTCTCACCTTGTAGAAGAAACCTTTCCTGAACCTCTTTAATGCTAAAGTCTTGTCTGTTGGTTATCTCCAACTTATTCTGTATATATTTTGTTTGTATGTAGTTGTTTTCATTTGTTTCCCCCATTTGTCTATAAACTCTTTGAGAATAGGGACTATTTTTTCTGTTCCTTGTATTTTTAGTGTTTAGCATAGTGCCTACTACTTAAAAAGTACTTAAAAATGCTTGTTGACTAAAATGAATAATATGGAAATAGGTATCAAGTGATAAAATTTGTACAACCCAGTGGAATTGATTGTTGGCCCTGGGAGGGGGATGGAAGAGGGGACAGAAAGAAAATGAATCATGGAAAACATGGGAAAATATTCTTAAAAAATAAAAAAGTTTGTTGACTAACTGCGAAGAATTGTGCTAGGTGTGAGAGTAAAAATACAGAAAAAGGAAAAATTTATCACTAGGATCCAAGTGTATACATTCTTTTTCAAAATTAAATTTTATTTTTAAAATTGCTTTTTTCCTCCCTCTAATATATCAATTCTGTATTGAGAAAAAGAGGAAAGAAAAATCCCATTACAAATATTTAGAGTCAAACAAAATAAATTCCTATTTGGGCCATTTGGAAAAAGAAATTGTCTCATTCTTTGCTCTGGGTTGCATGTTTCAACATTAATATCTTGGTATTGTAATTTGTTATTTTCTTAGAATTACTAAGTCTTTAAAAGTTATTTGTCCTCACAACATTATCATCATTTGTATAAGTTGTTCTGATTCTGCTTATTTTACTTTTTATCAGTTCACATAAATCTTTCCAGATTTCTTTGAACCATCCTTTTCATTATTATTTACAGCATAGTAACATATATAATGTCTAATTATACTCTATCACCCTTGATGATGATAGAGGTTCTCAGGGGATATATGTGTCATTTCCCTGTATAAGATTGTACATAGTTCATCCTTGTTTTGTCTTTTTTGTTTAGTTTGCTCATGTTTATCATTTTATGTTTTTCTTGATTCCTATGCTTGCCCTTCAAAGTTTCTGTGTAGTTCTGATTTTTTTTAATCAGGGATGTATTGAAATCTTTTTTTTCCATGAAAAGTCCATTTTTTGCCCTGCAGTGTACTGTTTTTCTGAGTAAGTTATTCTTCACTGTAAGCTCATATCTTTTTCCTTTTGGTTTATTGTTGTATTACAGATTTTCCACAATGGTGACTGCTAAATAATGTCTGATCCTGACTGTGGCAACTCAGCTCAGTTAACCCTTCCACATCTGACTTTCTCAATAACAGTTTTAATATATCAAAAGTCAGCATAAGAAATTAAATGGGAAAATTTTGGAAGTTTTGCAAAAGCTGCAGATGACATGTGAAGGTCAATAGACAACACAGAAAAAGTTTAGAAACTAATAAATGCATAAAATATACAGATAGTATTACGTAATAACATTTTATCTTTTAATACCATAGATATATTCAATTTCTTTTTAAAAGTACGTTAAGTAAAAAGTTAGTTTGTGAAAAGAATATGAAAGCCAGAAGGTGATACACAAAAGTTAGAAATTTAAGATATCTTAAAAGGTTTAATAACTCATAAATGTATATAAAGTTGTGTAAATATTCCATTAAAAAAAGAAAAAAATCATAGTCTTCCATGGCATAAAGAGAAGGCCAAAAATGCTACTAACCTCTGCAATGCAGAAGGGATACCTATAATTGAAATCTTTCTTTTTATCTGTTTACAGTTTTTCTTTGACCTAGGAATTCTAAATTTTGGTTATGATATTCTTGAGAGTTTTCATTTTGGGGTTTCTTTCAGAAATTAGATTGACAGTTTTTTTTTACAATTTCTCTAAATTTTATATATATATAGGTTTTTTTTTTGTCATGACTCTCAGATGAATAATTCTTTAATTTTTTTCCTTCTCAATTTATTTTCTAACTCAATTGTTTTATGCTAAGAGATACATTACATTTTTTTCTCCCTCCCACCCCAGTCTTTTGACTTTGGTTTTAATTTTTCTCTTCTCAGGAAGTCATTAGCTTCTGCTTAGTCCATTCTAATTTCAATGGAGTTTGTTTTTGGGCAAGTTTTTGTACCATTTGTGCTAAGCTATTAATACTTGTTATATTTAAAAATTAATATCTACCATGTTTTTATTTTCTATAAAGTTTATTAATAATTACTTGAAATAGAAAAGATAGATAAGCATAGATGTAAATTCCCTTACTCTAATTCTGTCTGACCACTTGTAATTCAGCCTTGCAAGATTCTCAGTTAGTTCCCCTGACTCCTCTGGGGAAGTTCTGAGCCAAAAAGACCTAAGTGGGCTCCACCCAAACCCTTTTATCATGTAGAGAATGGGATGAACCTGGTCAGCAACCCAGGATGGGGGAGGGGATTAAATTCCCTCTGCACATACTTTAATACTTTTTTCAGTTTTTTCTTCTATGGCTCCCATTTCTTTTTTCACAATTTCCCTGTAGGGCTCTTATTTCATTCATAAAAGCATTTTAAATTCTTGCTTTATGTTTTCTAAGAATTAGATTTGAGTTTCTGCTTGAGCTGTTTTTTCTTTAAGGTTTTGCTTATAGATGTTTTGGAATCATTCTCTTTTTATGGGTTTGTATCTGGAGTGTAGTAAGGGTAGTAAGCATACAGTTTGAAAAGTTTTAGAAAAATCATAGAGGTTTGGGGGTCATTTGCACTCCCTTTGAAGGTAGCTCAAAGCTTTCTGGTTACATCCTTTCTTATTTTGGATTTTGATGCCCTGCCAATTTTTTTAAATTATTTTTTTAATTTTTAGAAAAATTTTCCATGGTTCCATGATTTCATGTTCTTTCTCTCCTTCCCAAAACCTTCCTACCTCCCCAATCCCCCCCCCAGCTGATGTGCATTTCCACTGGGTTTTACATGTGTCATTGATCAAGACCTATTTTCATATTCTCATAAGTCCCTCAGTCTTGGATCATTGCATTGCTGCTAGTAGAGAAGCCCATTACATTCGATTTTACCACAGTGTATCAGTCTCTGTGTATAAGGTTCTTCTGGCTCTGCTCATTTTGCTCTGCATCAATTCCTGGAGGTCATTCCAGTTCACATGGAATTCCTCTAGTTCATTATTCCTTTGAGCACAATAGTATCCCATCACCAGCAGATACCACAACTTGTTCAACCATTCCCCAATTGAAGGGCATACCCTGGTTTTCTAGTTTTTTGCCACTACAAAGAGTGCAGCTATAAATATTTTTGTATGTGTCTTTTTCCCTGTGATCTCTTTGGGGTATAAACCCAGCAGTGGTATGGCTGGATCAAAGCCCTGCCAAACTTTTAAAAGCAGTACGAAGATAATTTCCTTGGGAGAAAAAAGGGGTGTCAAATAAGAGTAGAGTATTTTGGGCTTCTCATTGTTATCTGCTATGCCAATCACTCCAAGGTTATCACTTCTTTTGTTCTCTTGTCCTAAATACAAGTTAGAAAACTTTTTCATTGCCCTTAGCATTCACTACCAAAATGAGCTCAGTCTTTGTTTTGTTTTATTTATTATTTTTAACCTTTACCTTCTGTCTTAGTCTTAGCAGCAAGGGTTAGGCAATTGGAGTTAGGTGATTTGCCAAGGGTCAGTTTTGGTTTTTAGCACTCTAGATATTATTACAGGATCATTTTTTATATTTCATCTTCATTTACTTGTCCTTGCTTCCATTTCCCATTCATAGATAGTGTAATGTATTATATATGCCATGTGCATAACAAATGGTTTAAAATTGTTTTTTAAATCTGAATTTATTGATGAGTTCCCTGTGCATCCACATTAATCTCTTTATGCAACCTCCCTTTTTCTCTTTATTGAGATAATTTCTTGTATATTCAAAGTTTAATTCTAGAAAATTTCTTATTCCACATGGGCCAAATTCTACTTCAACATCAATTCTTTTATTTGTATCTTTGATTCTATCTTCTCTTCCATAATCATCCTCAAACTCTCTTTTTATTCTCCTATTTCTCACTAAGCCTGTGGTTGATTCATAGCTGCCTAGAAACAGGTCCATCTCTCAGGTCATCCCCCCATCCCTTCAGTATATTTTCATCTATTTCTATTCTCACAACCTAACTCCTAGAAAAAGTAATCAACTCTATTTCTTTCTCTCTCCCTTCAACTACTTTCAGTTTAGTTTCTGACTTTATTACTCAACTAAAATTGCTCTCTTAAAGTTACTAATAATGATCTATAACTAACTTTTATGGTCTTTTTTCACTATTCTTCTTGACCTCTCTGAAGCATTTGATATTATTGACTATCCCCTCTTCGTTAATACTCTCCTCTATGAATTATGGCGATACTACTCTCTTTTGGTTTTCTTTCTCCCTGTTTGAATACTCTTCAATTTCTTTGCTGAATCATCATTCATATAGTGTCCCTAACATCTTGTTCTGGGTCCTATTTTCTTCCTACATTCTTTCTTTTGGTGACTTCATCATCTTCTAAAGATCAAAATATCATCTCTATCCAGATGATTCCTAAATCCATATATCCAGCCAGAGTTTCTCTATTGAGATCCAGTCTTGCATCATTGCATGCTATTTAACATTTTGATCCTTAGGCATCTCAAACTTATTATTTCCAAAACAGAATTAATTAGCTTCACTCCCATATCCAGTCTTTTTCTGAACTTTCCTATTACTTTCTTCAAGTAATCTGTTTGCAAACTAGAAGGTACATTCATCTCCTTATTCTCTAGGTCTTCCCATAACTAATTAATCCCCTAATCAAATTGATTCTGTCTCCACATTACTTCTCACATTTGTTCCTTTTTCTTCACTCACATGACTTCTGCTCTATTTTAGGTCCTCCTATTTCTCTCCTGGATTATAATAATAGCCTCCCACTTGGTTTCACTGCCTCAAGCCACTCCCTTCTCCAGTCCATCTTCTATATAATTGCTAAACTGATATTCCTCAAATTATAAACTAGATTAGATTAAACTATAGGGAATACCTTTTACCACTAGGATTAAATAGGAAATTTTCTCTCTGTCATTTAAAGCATTTTATAGCTTGCCTTTAAAATACTTCCCTTCATATTCTTTATAATCTAGCCAAACAAATATTCTATTCTCAACACATTATGTTCCATCTTCAATTTCTCTGCATTTGCAGTCTTGACCTTCATTCATAACTCATTTTTTGAATTTTTGGATTTCTTTGTTTCCTTCAAAACTCAACTTGCACAACATGTCTTACATGGGACTGGTCTTGCTCCCAACAGCTGCCTTTGTCACCTTTATATATTACTTGGTTTTTATTTTGCATATATTTTATCTGCATATGTAGAATACTTTGTCTTCCTCTTTTGAATGTAAACCCCTTGAGAGTAGGAGGTATTTCATTTTTGTTTTAATAAGCTTAGCACCTGATGCCCGACACATGGCAGCTATGTATTCAGTACTTTTTGATTAATTCATTGATTGTGGGAAGGATACTTTAATATGTTGCAGAACATCTTCAAATGATTGGTGTGAGTTTGTAGTCTGGATTTCCAACAAACATATCCCACCTGCAACATGGTAGCAGTGTGCCTTTGTATCACATTGTCTGTGACTCCTTTTGCTCCTTCTTTCCTCTAATTCCTCCAACTTCTAAAGCAAGTGAAAGAAATTCCATTTAGAAATATTTAAATACAAGAAATTGGAGGAAAAATTGTCAACCAAGACGACTGTCTTCATATTTGGGAGCTTCCGATGAAAAGAGTTAAGCAAGTATCTATGACAAAGGACTGAAATCAGTCAAATTTATAAAATATGAAGCATTCCCCAACTGATAAATGGTCAAAGGATATATAAAGGCTGCTTTATTAAAAAATTAAAACTATGTACAGTCATGTGAGGAAATTCTCTAAATCACTATTGAATAGAGAAATACAAATTAAAGTAACTCAGATATGCCACTTCAAACCTATGAGAGTAGTTAATATTACCAAAAAGGAAAATGATAAATGTTGAAGGGGGCATGGGAAAATTGGGACATTAACATACTGTCAATGGAACTATGATCTGATTAGTCATTCTATAGAGTAATATGGAACCATTCTGAAAGGTTCATAAAATTATGTATACTCTTTGACCCAGCAATACTACTACTAGGTCTGTATCCCAAAGAAATAAGAGATAAGTGAAAAGGACCTACCTGTATCAAAATATTTTTAGCAACTCTTTTTGTAGTGGCAAAGAATTGGTAGCTGAGGGGGTATCTATCAATTGGGGAATGGCTGAACAAGAAATGATGAACAGAATGAGTTAAAAATAAACCTGGAAAGACTTATATGAACTGATACAAAGTGAAGTGAAGGAAACTAGGAAAACAATGCATATTGTAACAGAAATACTGTACAATGACCAACTTGATGGACTAAATTATTACCAAAGAAACAAGGTTTCACAATAACCACAAGGGACTCATAAAAAAAATGCTATCCATAGCCAAAGAATGAACTGAACTGATGGAATCTTATTACAGATCCAAACATACCATCCTTCATTTTATTTCCTTCATGAGTTTTTTAATATTCTATATGTTTCTTCACATATTCTATATATTTCTTTAGTCATGACATGGGGAATATGGAAATATGTATTGCATGAAAGCACTGGCATTACTGATATCAGACTATTTACTGCCTTGGGGAGGAGAGGAAGAGATAAACGGAGAGAATCTTAAATGCAAAATGTTAGAATACAATTGTCAAAATTGTGGAATTATGTTTCTACATGTAATTAAAAAAATAAAATTTAATTAAAATATAAATTAATTATAGTTAGAAGAGGCCTCAAAAAAGAAACACTTGGATTAAATAAACACCTGACTTTTTCTTGAACTTATCTTTCTTGATGCCTCTATAATAGTTGACACCATAATACCCCTTGCTTCTTGATAAATTATTCTTTTGTTTTCCTAGACACTGTGTTCTTCCTTGCTGGCTCAGTTGCTGACTCATCATCTTCCTTCTGCCCCTTAAATGTTTTTATCCTTCAAGGTTTTGTCTTAGGTTTTCTTCTTTTCCATCTCTTCGCTCTCTCTCTTAGCAATCTTTTTGACTTCTAGGGCTTCAATTATTAACTCCATTTAGATGTCTTCCAAATCTATGTTTCCTCTATGGATTTTCTAAATTTCCTTAGCAATCGCGTCCCTATTTCCAACAGTATTATGGATATTATTATCTGGAGTTCTCAGGGACACTCAACTGAACATGTCCAATATTGAACTCGTCATTTTCTTCTAAAAACTCCCTAACCCGTACTCTTTTTGTTAATGGCCTTCTCGGCTTTCTAGTTACCTGGTTTTATAACCTGAGAATAAGCTTTGATGCATTGCCTGTACTTCTATTTTATTGCTTTCTTCCTTGAATCACAGTTATTTTTGTACCTGTAACTATCCCCATTTAATTGTAGAATCTTTGAGAATGGCATTTGTGCTTTATTGTCTTTGCATGTCAAATGCTTTTCATAATGCTTTACACATAGTAGGTTCTTAATAATTAGTTGTAGAATTGTTGAATAAAATTAAAACAATTTTACATAGTGTGCCAAAGGAGAAAATTTTATGAATAAACCAAATTATGCACAATAATTTTTATGTTCCTCATTTGGCAAAGTGATTTTAAAACTATGAAAGTGTGCCTTTTAAAAACAACTCAAATATTGCATACATTTATAATTTCTCCCTAAACTTCCATTTTCTCTGCTGGTTACTTCTTCCTTTCCCATTACACATCACCCCCCCCCCTAAATAAACTCCCCCCAAACCAAACTAGAAAAATAGATTTCCCCTAAAAATTGCTGGAAATTTGATGTCTCTGGCCCTAGTTCACAAGTCCATAATGAGGATATATAAAATTGTTCCTGTGAAAAGCTTAAAGGTTTCAATTAGAGAAGGGCTGTTTGAATTTATATAAAAAATCTCTACTCTGAATTCCCTCTTTAGTTGATTGATTGAATAACATTGTAAATCTAAACACAATTGTTCCCTTATTAATTTTTCCAAGGCAAAGAGTTCATGTGAATGAAAACAGGTCTAATAAGAAGTCGATGACTGCCCAACAGATTACATCACCAACAGGATAAAGATTGAGTTATTTCTCCCTTGTTCTCTCTCCTTTTCTCTTTCTCTCTGTCTCTGTCTCTCATTTATGCCTAATGGCTTCAGGAAAAACTACACTAGTGTTTCAGGGCATACATAGGACTACAGTAGTTATCTATATCCCAGAGCAAACTAATCATAGAATTGTAGAGTTAAAAGAGACTTTAGATGCAATAATAATATATTTTATGGCACATTAGGGGTTACAAAACTTTATACATTCATTATTGCATTTGGTCCTCATAATAGTGCGATTAAATAGTTATTATAATTAGCCTCATATTACAGATGAGGAGATTGAGTCTCAGTGAGGCTAAGTGATTTGCCTAGGGTTATATAGCTATTAAGGTATCAGAGGCAGGATTTGAATCTAGGTTTCTCCTGATACCCAGACTTACACTTTTCCCATGGCACTATTCGATCTCATTCATCAATAAACAAACATTTATTAAAAGTCTACTAAATGCTAGGCACTGTGCTCCTCAGTGGAGTGAAAAAAAGACAACGAATTAAACAATCTCTATTCTCCTACCTGTATAGGAATTCCCTCTATACTGTCCCCAACAAAAAGTCTCTGCTTGAAGACATCCAGTGATGGGTCACCTTTTACCTTTCAAGGAGTCCAGTCCATGTTTGATCATTCTTAAGTTTTTTCTTACATAGACCTGTAAGTCACTGGTAAAGCATTCCTAGACTTTTGTTTGATTCTATTCTATAAATATTTTTGATGTAAAAAATATCTTTGGGCTATTGAATTCTTTGAGCTGGAAGATAGATACCCAGGAGTTTTAAGAAAGACAATATTCAAGAGAGAAGACTGAGGGGGAAGGAATGTAGAATAATATGTGACCTGAGTAGCTGCAGGAGTAGAAAAACAGAATTTCCTCTCATTTCCTTCTTAGAAACTTAACCAAGCTTCAAAGAATCAGTAGCACCATACTGAAAGGAGAATTTATTTGTGGCAAAGAAAGGAAGGCTCAGGATGGGTTGTTGGATTCCTGTAGGCATCTAGAAATAGAGAACTCAGACAGAAGCTGTTGGTTATAACCACATCTTTAGGGACTGATGGACATTTTGTTTTTTATTTTTTATTTTAATTTAATTTTATTAATTTACTTTTTTTAAAAACCCTTACCTTCTGTCTTGGAGCCAATACTGTATATTGACTCCAAGGCAGAACAGTGGTAAGGGTAGGCAATGGGGGGTCAAATTTGCCCAGGGTCACACAGCTGGGATGTGTCTGAGGTCAGATTTGAACCTAGGACCTCCTGTCTCTAGGCCTGACTCTCAATCCACTGAGCTACCCAGATGCCCCCACTGATGGACATTTTAAAAAGTACATTCTTTCCCCACTTTTTCTATCCTTTTCTAACCTTTCTCAAGGTTCAAACTTGTTCACAGTACTGTATTCAGAGCTAGTTCTGGGTTTTGGAAGTTTCCAATACTTCCAATATGGGATGATCTGGGGAGAGGTATGCTCACTGCTCTCTTGGTCTGCACTCTGGTAATTTCCCAGATAGAGTCCTCGATCCCTTGAGATTGCTACTGATTCTCTTTCTCAGGATCCCTCCTCCTTTGGTACCAGAGGTGACTTGAACCTGCTTTTGTATGGGAAATTGGTAGTACCAAAGCTATGTAGGAACTGAATGAAATTGAGCCTACTCTTCCACAAAGATCGAGGTAGTAGGGGACAGTATGCTTTCATGTTACTGGAAGAAATCATATGTTTGTTCTTGCTATATCTTTGAAATCAATGTCCCTATATAAAAAGGCAAGAAAAAACTAACTGCTAGGGAGATTAGGAAATGCCTCATATAGAATGTGGTGCATGAGCCTATGGCCAAAGCGAGGAGAAAGTGCATTCTAGACATAGGGCACCACCTATACAAAAATACAGAGGTAAAATATGAGTGTAAGTATGAGGAAGAACAAATAGGCCAGTTTGAAGGAGAATCAAGGAAAGATGATCTGCAGTCATGTTGATTTGGTACTTTGTGTAGCTCAACTCTAGATAAAATTTTAATGTAGATAAATTTTGTCTTTTGGTAAGGAGTGCCATTAATATTGCTTAGAAGATTTATAACTGCTTGAACAATCACATCCAACATTTATTGATAATAATTTTAACCTGAAAGAAAATCTATGTTAAGTTGTCATAGGACTGTAATTGGTCTCATTTCCATCATTTTTATGACTTGGATTAAGCACTGATGTCAGCCTCATCAAGTTTGCAACAAAAACTAGAAGGGATGGATAACATATCAACTAGATAATCAGAATTGAAAGGATATTTAGCAACCTCTATGAAAACTTTGGACTAAATATAATAAGAATTTTAATAAATGCAAAGCCTTGCACTTTGGTAAGAAACCAACTTCATGAGTACAAAAAGTACAGTAAGACAACAGTTCATCTAGAAAATATGTAAGAATTTTAGTGGATTGTAAGCTTGATATGAGACAATAGTCTCATATTGAAATGGCAGCCTAAAAAACTAACATGTTCTTAGGTACATTAAAAAGCCTAAGAGAGGCAATAGTTCAACCATACCTTGCTCTAATCTGACCATATCTAGACTAGGTTAGAATGATGAACTAAATTGTAGATGAAATTTCCTGGGAATAAACATCCACCTTCATTAAAGACTACTCAAGTGTCTCACCATGACATGGAAGTGACCATGGAATTCTTGAAGCCTATGTTAGTAGAGGACAGTCTAGAATGTCCTACTAAATTAGGGGTGCTTTAAGCATAGTTGTAGATGCTAAATTGTAATCTGAACACCACCCTGGTTAAATCTAAAGAGATATGTTTATTTGTGGTTCAATGAATTTATTTCTCTATTTTTTAAAAACCCTTACCTTCCATCTTAGAATGAACACTGTGTATTGGTTCTAAGGTGGAAGAGCAGTAAGGGGCTAGATAATGGGGGATGAGTGACTTGCTCAGAGTCACACAGCTAAGAAGTGTCTGAGTTAACTGAACCCAGGACCTCCCATCTCTGGGTCTGGCTCTCAATTTGCTGAGCAACCTAACTGACCCTTATTTCTCTCTTTAGTGTGAATTCCTTGAAGGCATAAACTTCTTAGTGCTTAGCACAGTGCTTGGCATATAGTAGCCTCTTAATAAATCCTTTTGTTAATTTGATGATGACATAGTGTTTATTACCTTACCCATATGCTCAAATTATTATTGGTAAATATATGCAACCCACATAAGTTCTGAGGATCTTTATCTCTTCTCCCACTCTAACAGATGAGTTGAATCCCAAATGAGAGGTCCTTTTCGCTCTAGCATCCTAGGAGTATCTTTGAGGATTCAGGAGACATTTTCTGATGCCATTGGCTTAAACTTTCAGCTGTGTACTTTCTCCCAAGATTATCAGTTGAGAATCATTTGGTTAGCTAGTCTTAAGCATCTTTTAGAAAGAGGTGTTTTAATTGTTTTAATGGCTTAATAACTGTTTTGTTTCTTAAAAAATAGGACTTACCTGAACTAAAAAACAATAATCAAAAGGAAGAGAAGAAAAGGAAAAGAAAAGCATGTCTTCTTTCTCAGAGGAAAAGCTTTGTTCCTTCCAGCACTCTCTGACCATATGGGGTTAGACATTAAGGACTTTATATTAACTGGAAACCAGTCTCTTCCCCTTGAGGTAACAAATTAAACAGATCAGGCTTGGTGCTTGTTCAGCAACATTTGTCTACTGGTTCCAGAGGCCTGAGGTTCTAGTCTTCTCCTTCTTCCCCTCCTAAGGATATGTCATTATTTTGGGCTCAGGTGGTCACCAAGTACTACAAGAAAACTAGCAAGAGGTTCCCAGTGGGCCTAGATACTTCATTCTCTCCCTTTCTTTTTAAAGGGGCAACACAGTGCTCGACCTGTAGCCACAGGCTGAGTTTAATCACAGAAGCATAGTCTCTACAGGGCTTCCCAGAGTATATGAGACTTTCCCCACAGGATTAGGGACCTGGTGTGGACTGAAAATCACTCACCCTCAGGTGACAAACTAAATCATCTTGGGTGAAAAAGTTTTCCATTAGTCATTTCTTCAATGCATAAGGCAATCTAGCTGGGGCATGGATAAAATTGTCTAGGCTTCAAAGGAAATGGATTAAGCCCTTAGGGTTGATTACTCAGGGTTTCTAGGCCAGCAGGCAAAACTTATTTTATGAACGTGTAATTCAAAGGATCTCAGATTCAACAAGCCTAAATATTTTTAAAAGTTAAAAAAAATTATGTTATCATACTATGTTCTAGGCAAAGTACTAGACACCAGATTTTAAGGATATAAACCCCATGATTCTCATATTAACCTCAGAAACAATACTTATACAAGATTCTTAAGTACTAGTACATGAGCATTAAATAAATCAACAAATGCAGGCATTTTCAAAAATCATCTGAGAGAGAACTGGTCTCATGTTTAAGGAAATAGACTAGAAAAACTGACCACTAACAAATGAAATTTAAAACAAGAGAGAATAAAATTGCTTTTTTCCCCTAGTGGACATAGGATATCCAACAGTGAAAGTATTTGAAGGAGAATCTTTCTTTTTTTTTCTTTATTCAAAGATATTTTATTTTCCCAATTACACATGATAACAATTTTCAATATCCGTTTTTCTGAAATTTTAGATCCAAATTGTTTCTCTCACTCCCTTTCCTCCCCTCTCTCAGAGAAGTAAGCAATTTGACCTGGGTAATACATATAATCATCATGTGAAACACTTCCAATTGGTCATTACTGTAAGACAATACTAATATAAAACCAAAACCCCCAAATAAAACCGTAAATAAACAAATGGGAAAAATAGTATGTTTTGATCTGCATCTGACACAGTTCTTTCCCTAGAGGTGGGTGGCATTCTTTGTCATAAGTCCTTCAGAATTGTCTCAGATATTTTTATTGCTGAGAGCAACTGAGTCTTTCACAGTTGATCATCATACAATATTACTGTTATTAATTTTATCGTCCTTTGGATGTGGTGGAGAATCTTTCTACTGGGTCCCCTCAAAATATGAAGGGGCAAATATTAATCTTGAAAGAATCCTCATATGTAGCCCATATAATCTCAGAGGATCCTTATCTCAACTCTCATTACCTTTGATGAGTTATATCCCCACTTTTCAGCTACATCTCCCTCTCAGTGTTCCAAGATACCTCTGAGGTGTTGGGGTGGATTTATTCTCTAATGCCATCGGTGTAAGCCTTCATCAGTGTTCTTCTCCCCAAGACTATCAATGAAGAACCATTTAATTGAATAATATTAATTAGCTTTCAGAAAAGATTGTTTATTAAGGTGACATAGTAGGAAGAATTAGTGCAAAACATTTTCCCCTTAAAAAAGTCTGTGATACATTCTTTTACAAGTACATAGAAAATGTGGAAGAAAGTGTACTCAAGTTTATAAAGCACATATAGCAAGATGGTCATTCCTAGTTCCTCCCTGCTGAAAATCCTTTTCTTTCATTTAATGGAGTGCTCAAGAAATTTCCCTTAGGCATGATGTAGTTTTTTTTGAGGGGGGGGTATCCTTGAGGAGCTATGAATCTATGGGAAGGAAGTTTGTCCTTGGCTCCCAATGCAGACGACTTCAAACAGCTCATATAGAGACTTTACTAGGACACTAACAAGATGAGAAATCTGAGATCCTCCTGATCTTTCAAAGCAAGCATGGTTCTCCTGGCCAAAGCTGGGGTAGGGAGGGAGGTGGAAGAAAAAAGAGATCTAAGGGGAGAACAAAACTGAGGTCTTTCATTTCTGTTTCTCCCCTATCTCCCACTCCAGAGCAATTCATCCATAGGGGTTTGTTGGTTGCCATTTGCTAAAACTCCCCATTTCCATTTAACTTGGTGCTTTATATAGAACTCAGAGGCCACTACTGAAATCCTAGTCATTTGGAACAGACTTCTTATCTGATGTAATTTCATTTCATCCAAAGACTTTTCACACAATCTAAAGATTTTAGTTTAAAAGGTAGATTTTTTTGTTTAAGACTACTCTTATCTAATTAAGATAAGGGCTAAGTGGACTAGATGTGGTCTCAGCTGATAAATGTATCTGGACTAAAATAGGGATGGTTTTAAACCCAATCTTACATATGAAACATGAAAAGCAGAGCATCAGCCTTCAAACTGTTTGCCCTTCTTTCTTTTTTTGTTAGTTCTTATGACAAGTTGCAGCAAATGGATTGTGTCATAATTCAGTTACCATTTTGTAATGGTCATCGATTTAATCATCAATTTTAACTTTCTTAAAATGAACTGACTATATGAACTAATGTAGAATGAGTATCATTCATGAGAACCAGTATCCCTATTACAATAATGTAAATAAAAAAAAGTAGGCAGCTGGTTGATACAATAGGAAAAATGCTACAGTTCAAGTGAGGAAGACCTGAGTTCAAATCCTGCCTCAGACACTTATTAGCAGCGTGACCTTGGGCAAACCTCTGTTTGGCTCAGTTTCCTCATTTGTAAATGAAAGGATAGGACATAATGGCATCTTCAACCTCGAAATCTACTGTCTTATGAACCACAAAAATCAAAACAATGAGGCTTGGCCCCTGAAAAAAATGTGGAAAATATAACTACTGGAACAAATACTGTCAGACTTTGCTGATTGTTAGTTTAGCAAAATTTGCTTTTTTGGATGATGTTTCACTTGGTAAGGGAGAAGACATAATAAGAAATGAAAACGATATAAAATAAACTCTATCAATTTTTAAATAATTAAGTACTTCCATTAAGTCATCTCTAAGAAAATCCTTCAAGCTTTAAAATTTTATGACTTTGTAAGGCAGGTGGTAGCCTTTCAAGCAGCCTACTCATATGGGGAGTCTTTATTTCGTCGTAAAATGGGATGTGTTCCTCTTCTTCAATTCCCTCCACCCCAATACCTCACCTCCTCAGTTAGGCAATAAAAGCATGTTAAATGCCTACTGTGTGCTCAGCACTGGCCATACAAGCAAAGGTAAAAGACCTCCTGGGTTTCGGTTAGTCACTGAAGAGGACCCTTTTTTGGTCCTTTATCCTGTGATATTTGGTGGGCTATTTCCCACAGATCTTAGCACTGGAGAGTTGATCACACTTCTTTCATTACAATAATCTTTCTTCTAAGAGGGAACTGGAGGAAGAATGGGAAGAGAGAATAGACCCAGCAGAAGATTCCAGGGGTTCTCAGGGAGCAGTGCCAGAGTTTTGTCATTTGTAAAAGCTGGGTTTTTCTTGCTTTAAGAGACTCAAGCCTAACCTCACCTTTGTCCTTTAGTCGTTGCTAATGATTCCTTTTGTGCTCCTGTTTTTCTCTGTAGTTTTTCTGAAAGAAGGTGCTCCCTGCTTTCCTCTCACCCCCACCCCACCCCCTAGTCCTCTTACATCAGCTCCTAAATGATCTTCCTATTAGTACAGGAAGCTGGCAGGAGCCAATCTGCAGCCTTTAGATAGCCAACTAATTAAGGGGAAAGCAGGTGTGGATGGATCTATTCAGCCTATAAATAAGTGCCAAAAATTAAAGTTATTGGTCTGTGAGTGCTAGCAGGTGGAGGCACTGTTTTCTACCTTTTAATGGAGTAGCAAAAAAGGGGGAGGAAGGGGGGGGCAGCAAGCAAAGAAATGCCTTTTTTTATGACTAAAAGCTCTTCACAAATAGAATGTCTATTTTCCAAATCATTGTCTTGTTTGGGATTAATCCCGAAGACGTATAATTGCATGTGCTAAGGGTGTTATGTTCACTGAGCAGGGTTTGATGAACTGTATGGCCTGAACAGAAATAATTCATATTCTCAAGCTGATACTTAGAGCCATAACTCATGACTGACTGCAGATGGAAGTGCCCGGTGCTCAAAGGAACCTTTTCCTTTCTCCATTTCATACATATGCTCAAATGCCCAAAGTTTCCTTCCTGCAAAACCTCTCACTTAAGCATGAAAGAAAAAAAATGATCTATTGTTACGCTACTTAGTTAATGAAGCAATCTGGAAATGGTATTATATGGGGGAATGAGTTCCTGGGAGCCTCGTACTCCCTATGCTGTTTCTTTCCCCTGATTTCTTTGCTTCCTTCCTTCCTTCCTTTGTGCTTAATAATTTATTCGACCGTTTCTTAACTGGGGGACATTTTTCACTAGGGTGTTATGGAAGGAGACCACAAAAGCATCATATATTTCTCATTCAAAATACATTAATGCGCAGCTGAAATGCTAACCCATACAATGGAATAATTACAGTGTATTTTCAAGGAAAATATACACATGGTTTTGTGAGCAACTTCATTAATTTTGATCCAAATGATGTAAAATTATTCTGCATGGTGGCTGAATTAATTTATGTGCTGTGAGTAAATTTAAGTAAGTCTGGCTGTAAATAAGACTTCAGCACGGACAGTCCAGTCCACTGGGACTTACAGAGTCCTTCCTATGGAGGTTTCCTAGGGAAGGGACACTCTCTGGGAGTTCAGTATGGCAAAGATTCATTACTTTTAAGTCACTGACTCTGAATATCTTGATTAAAGTTCTGAAGAAGTCCCCACACCATCTTTCTTCCTATTTGAAAAAGAAATTCCTAACATGAGATTGATAAATGTGTTTAAAACTATTCTTTATAATTATTTCAATGTAATCAATTTCCTTTACAATCCTAGAATTGTTTTACGTTTTTAAATATATGATTATGAGAAAGTATACCTAGGATTCCCCAAGGAATACAGGACCAAAAACAAGATTAAGAACCCCTGATCTAGAATAATGTTCTAGTGTAAAGGGAATTTCTGTAGAGAATGATTCAAAGGTCTAAGTGAAAAGGAAGAAATACTTTTCCTCTTGGGATCTTTGAACTCGTAAAGGCATGAAAAAAATGGGGCCCTTATGAGATACGTTTAACAGAGGCTCAGTGGATGGGTTTCTAGTCTTGGAGACAGGTATACCTGGTTTCATATCTGACCTCTTTCACTTGATGCACAACAATAGTTTTGTTCCATACCCTCTCTGATCCTCAGACAGCTCTTTTTTTTTTTAAGCTCTTATCTTCTGTCTTAGAGTCAATACTGGTTCCAAGACAGAAGAGCAGGAAGGGCTAGGCAATGGGAGCTAAGTGACTTGCTCAGGGCCACACAGGTAGGAGGTGTCTGAGGCTAGATTTGGACTCAGAATTTCCCATCTCTAGTCCTGGATCTCAATCCACTGAGCCACCTTGCTGCCCCCAAACTTAGGATTCTTACATGATGCTTTACATCCATTGTCTCAATGAATCAACCTAATGAGGAGGCATATAGTGTAAATGTTATTACAGGGGAAATGAGGATCAGAGACTTTGCTCAGTCACATAGCTAGTGAGTGAGGAAGCCTAAACTTGAGTCCAAGTGTCCCCAATCCTCAGAAACAGGGGTGTTATGAGGCTCTAATGAGATAATGGAGGGAAAGCACTTTGTGAATCTTAAAGTGCTATATAAATGCCTGTTCCCACTTGATGATGATGATCATCATGGTTATTAGCCTCTATTCATCAAGTCTCCAGCCTGATGTTGACTTTATCTCCTAACTTTCTTCCATACAACTGCTGAGTTGAATTAATGTTTATAGAGTCAATAGAGTTTATAGAGGCAAAAAGTGGGGTGATTGAAAATGTTGAACATTTTCTTAAGTCTAGACCAGTGATGAGCAAACTACTGACTGCCAGCCAGATGCGGCCCCCTAAAATGTTCTATCCAGCCACACGACATTATTCCTAATCTGAGGAATACAATGAGTAGGATACAATACAATGAAACTTTGAAAGAGTTGCCTTAGAAACAGACTGACAGATGAGCATTTCCTTTCCTTTGTCCCCCTCTTTAAAAAGTTTGCCCATCACTGGTCTAGACAATCAACAAAAAAATAAATCAAGCACTGATTTTACTGATTGTCAGTTTCTGAGTTATAATGCTGACACTGAAAATCCAACAATCAGTTTTCATAAGCCAGTTAGAATTGGCTTTAGCAAAGCCCTGAGAAGTGACATTATGGTTTTCAAGACATGTGAAATACAGCTCAGAAAAGACTAACCTTGAGCTATCTCCCATATACATTATTAGTTTTTTACTTTTTTTTTTAACCTTTACCTTTAAAATGATTGTTTAACTCTGTGGCAGATGAGATAACAGATTTTATTTTCTTCTGGAAGGTTTAACCTTCTTTTTAGCTATGAAAAAATACTTTAATGACCTTCTGGGCTTGAAGAGAACTAATTGAGAGCTGTTATGATTGTCATTTAGTTGTTTTTTAGTTGTGTCCTACTTTGTGACCCCTTTCTGGGTCTTCCTGGAAAAGATACTGGAGTCCTTTGCCATTTCCTTCTCCAGCTCATTTTACAGATGAGAAA
>NC_058130.1:597503237-597554332 GCF_016433145.1 Gracilinanus agilis | reverse complement strand
TCTGGACATTCTAAGGAAAAGAGCTCTGCCTTCCATGCAAGAGAGTTCCAGTAGTCCCAGCAGAGCAACTCACTCAAAAGAGATGTACCCCTTGAGGAACAATTCCAGGATATCACAAGGGGATATATTCCTTTCATCACACAGAACCAGATGTTTTTGACCACATGTGTTTCCTACAGGGGCACCTCTCCACTTATGGACTCAATGGGCAACCAGTCTTCCCTCTGGCACTTTATCATTTTGGGGGGAATGTGTTAAAGTTTATAAAGGGATGTTTTACTTCTTTCTTTCTTTCTTTCTTTCTTCCTTTCTCTTCCTTAAAAATTTATTTAACTGTTTGTTACATTAAAATACTCAGTTATCCCCTCCCCCAATTAGAGGTGTCATTTGATGAAAAGATATATGTATATATAAAACTATCATACTTATGTCTATTGTCTATTTATTAGTTGTTTCTCTGGAGGTGGATAAACACAAGTCATTCTTCAAACAATATTTCTGTTGCTGTATATCAGTGATGGTGAACCTATGGCACAGTTGCCAAAGATGGCATGCAGAGTGCTCTCTGTGGGCATGCGGCAGTCCTTTCTCCTGCCTCCCCGGTCTCATTACTAGAAAGGCAGAGGGACTTGGACTACTTCTCTCCTCCTCTCCACCAGCCTGAGAAGATTTTTGCACATCTCCAGCTCCTCTACCCAACAGCCAGAGGGAGTTCATAGGAGGTAAGGTGGGAGACTCACAAGCAGCACACCTGGAGAGGAGGGGACTGCTGGGGTCTCTCCCCTCCCTCTCTTTACCTGCTGTGAGGACATTTCTCACTTCACCAACCCTCTGCCAAGCTGCCCAATGGGAGAGTTTTCTCCCTCTGCTGTATGGGGTAAGGGGCAAGGGCACTCCCATCACTTGGTGGGGAGGGGCATGAGGTCTGGGGGTGGGGTGGGGGGCAGGATCTGGTACTCCATCTTTAAAAGGTTTGCCGTCACTGCTGTATATAATGCTCTCTTCTTAGTTCTGATGATTTCAGTCTTCATAATTTTGTGTAGTTCTTTTCATGTTTTTTTCTAAAATTAATCTATCATTTCTTACAGCACATTATTCCATCAAAGTCATATGCCTCCACTTGTTTAACATTTTTTCTTAAACCATTCTAAGTGTTTAAGAAATGAATTTTAGGGGCACCTAAGGAGCACAGTGGAGAGAGTGCCAGGTTCAAATTTGACCTCCGATACTGTGTGGCCTGGGGCAAGTCACTTAACTCTAATTGCCTAGCCTTTAGCAGCCTCCTGCCTTAGTACTGATACTACAGAAGGTAAGGTTTTTTTTAAGCATTATAATTTTTTTAATTTATATAGACATAAAACAAAGTGGAAATCATGCTTCCCCACCCCAGCATATAGAACACTAAAAAAACTGGAATGACAATTTGTGGAATAAGTAATAATAACTGAGTTTTGCTTTCAAAATGTTTCCCAATTGAAATGAATATGTACCTGTATAGTGTCCTTGGAACCTTCTTCTTTTGTAAAATAGTATGACTCCCAACATGTGTCTATTTTTGAGTAATCAAATCAAATAAAGACATCTCTGGCATTTAGAGAGCCTTACAGTTTGTCCTCAACCTACTTTTCTAGCCCTATTATACATTGCTTTTCTTTCTCTTCTCTCTGGTGCAATTAAATTGGAATTCTCCTTCTTTCTCTTTGTACTTTTGCACTGGCTATCCAGAATACCAAGACTTCAATCTCTACTCAACCCTGCCTTTGAGAATCCCTTGTTTATTCAAGTCTTGGTTCAAGCATCACTTTTTAAAACATAATATTTTATTTTCCCCAATTACATGTAAAAGCAATTTTGCCATTGATTTAAAAACATTTCTGAGTTTCATATTGCCTCCTTCCTTCCTACCTTCCTCTATTCCTCCCACTTCTCCTTCCTCCCTGAGACAGTAAGTAATCTAATATAGATTTTACATGTGCAATCATGTAAGATAATTTTCCACATTAGTCGTTTTGTGGAAGAGATCTCAAAAACAAATAAAAATCAAGCAGTGCTTTCTATGTGAAACTTTTCCTGATCCCCACCCTTCAATAGGTTCATATGAATGAATGAAAAGTAATTTATTACACATAGCTAAAATACTCTGCATTGTCCCATTTCTTATTTCTCTATATTTTACTTCCCTATTTCTATCACTCAAGAAAACTCTCTAACTTTTATCCTGGCATAGAGGTAACCTTGGTCTCTTTAAAGCTATGTCATTGGGATATTCTGCTAAGTTGGAAGGGCTTCAAGTCAAGACCATCCTCATAAATTTGCTCACCAGCTAATGATTTATTTTGGCCACAGAAAATCATGGAAAACTGTCTAATAAGCAAGGCATAGACGGCTTTTGCATCTTAACCCATATCAGTGAGGGAATACTCACACTAATGAAATTACTCTGCCTTGAAATAGTTCCAAAATTCCTGCATGCACTATGACCATGACATTAGTCCTCTTCAAATCCCTGTCCTGGGAACATCAATTTTCATTAGATTTATAGTTTCCAAATGGAATTTTTTTCACCCTTCTGATTTACCTTGAGTATTTGATATCTTCCCATTCGGACTGATTACATGCCAATCAAAGACATTCCCAATCCAATTCAATCCATTCCAATCAAGAAATACTTCCTAGCAATAGGACTGGAAATTAATATGCCTCAAAGGACCAAACTGTGTCAACGAATACAGTGCATCTTTTTTTATCCATGAAGCAAAGAAAACAGAGCTGGCAGGATGAAAGTTATTTTCAAAGTAAAATTATAATATTGGCTTTTATTTTTATTTAAAGTTCATTTGCACAGATAAGAGAAAGAACATTTTTAAACAAACACATTTTCTTGTCTAGGAAGTTCATTTTGCACACTTTTTGTCATGCAGTTGCTACAGTATTTTTCCCCCCTACAGAAACATACATCTGTGGTTCTGTTCTAGTGCATTATTTTGTCAAATGTGATTCATTTTGGCTGGAGGAGTATCTATGTTTTCAATCATGATTGTTGTAACTTTTGATTTGCCACTTAGAAAGTCTCTATTAAATGCCCTATTGACCTGGGTCTGGATTCAGGAAGGGCTAAGTTTAAATACTATCCGAGATACTTACTGGTATGTGACTACAGATAAATCATTTAGCCTATCTTCCTCAGTTTCCTATATAATGGGGATGATAATAGCACCACTTCTCAAGGTTGCTATGAGGATGAATAAATGCATAAACATTTGCTAAGGATCTACTAGATGCCAGGCACTAACTAAGCCCTGGGAATACAAAAAAGCAAAAACCCTTATCAACCTTTTGGGTGTATTCTGACTGCTAGTGTTTGAACTACAGACTTTTAAATATATTATCCATAATATGTAATTAATATATTATGAGGAGGACCCTATTTAGAACATTATAGAAACCATTCCAAGGACTTTGCCCTCTTGCCGCTTTCACCTCATCATTTGGTCAAGAACATTTGCTCCTATCTTATTCTTATTGTAAGAGAGGATAGTATTTAGGTTTTGCTTTAGGTTGTTCTCTATTTGGAGTACAAATATGTAGATAGAGGGCATTCAGGGTAGTTGTAGATTTGGATCTTGTGCCTTGGAAAGAAGTCAGGGAAATGTTGGCATCTGTAGATTTTTGGCCTGTGTGTTTTGATTACTTCTGGAAGTTGTCTATCGTTCTGATGAACAAACCCAACTATGTCCCTCTTCGCATTACAAATCTCATGGAAAGATAAAAGGATATAATCATTGCCATAGGTTAGTTACCCTGTACCTTTGTTGAACAATGGATTTTGTGAGCATCAACATTATATCTGGATGTAATGTTGCTTCTAGTAGTTTTTTTCCGCCCCCAAGGAAGGGAATCCATTGAAAAAGTATTTGTTTTCAGTATCTAAGTTTTAGTGGTATTTTTATTTCCTGGTTCGCCTACCTATGTGACCACTCCTCAGTCTCCTTTACTGGATTTTCCTTCATTGAGGGCATATTTTTTAGCCACGGGTATGCCACACACTCTGGAGTCTTCTCTTATTTTTCTATATTATTTCACTTGATGGCCTCATTACCTCCCACTGATTATTTCTATGCCTCCTGACAAAGAAGCAAAGCCAATGATTCAAACCCTAGTGCTCTGGACCAAATAAATTCTGAGGGTAGACTCCTTGCATCTTAAAGGAAAATCTTTATGGATGGACAACATGAACCATATGCTGCTTCAACCACATCTCACCCCTTGGTGGCAGGGTGAGATTCACATTTAACTGGCCCCAAGGTAGTTGAAAAGAACTTTGACCTCAGGAAGAAGCTTATTATATGCTTCAATGAAAGAGCTTAATACAACTAATAGCAAGGTAGAAATTTAAAAGAGTCAGAAAATATTCTTAAAAAGTACAAATTCATATAGTTGGGTTGAAATCAGGGGAGGATCATAATGGGTCTCCCAATAGCCAAGCAACAATGATGAACATTGAGGCAGCAGCACAAAGAACACAGGGGCCATAGCACAAATGACAGCACCTCTGAAACAAGCAAGGTGTCCAAGGGATTATAAACCAGTCTCATACATTCAAATATATCCTAAGATTTTATTTATTTCTGAGACTCCTACCTATTGTGATCCTTGGTCCATTAGTAAATATTGTCCTCTCCCAGGCAAGCCCCATCAGAATATAATCTTGGTCCCCTTCAAGACCTCTTTTGAGAGCATTAAGACTTGTATGGTATATGACACTTTTCCTTCATTTAATTTCTCAAAATTACCACCCAGGACATGATTATGAAAAGAAAAATTTGACCACTCCCATGTCACTGGAAGATAAGTATCACCACAGAATTCTAACCTTTTGTCCTTTATGGATCCCCAGGACATCAAAAAAATTGTGTAAACCATTCCAGATCCACTTTGCATGATTTCTAGTCACTACTTAGGAACCAGTATAGATCATCTGTTCAGTAGCAATTAGGGCTTAGTAATGAGGTTGCAGAAGCCTAATAGTTGATTAATCTAAGCCACCCAACAAAGTAGATATTAGTTATCAGGAATGGATAAAGCTCATTGTTCTCATAGTTGAAGAAAGAGAAAAGGTGATGAGGGAAAAAAGGAACATCTAGTAATTTTCAGTATGCTTTCATATGGCTTTAAATCGTTTACCTGAATGTGGAGCACCCTGTCAATGGATAAGGAGGTGGCTTCCACTGAGAGTGTAAGGTGGTAGATACCCTAGAGTGCTGGAAATGGAGTTGGGAAGACCTGTATTTGAATCTTGCCTCAGACACCTACTGACTGTGTGGTCCTGGGAAAGTCAGTTTATTTCTTTGGCCTCAGTTTCCCCATGTGTAAAATGGGGATAGTAATAGCATCTACTTCACACTATTATCATGAGGAGTGAATGAGATAATATTT
Source organism: Gracilinanus agilis (assembly GCF_016433145.1). Lineage (NCBI taxonomy): Eukaryota > Metazoa > Chordata > Mammalia > Didelphimorphia > Didelphidae > Gracilinanus > Gracilinanus agilis. The sequence continues at coordinate 597,548,896 of NC_058130.1, read as the reverse complement.
CCAAAGTGCTTTACAAATATTAACTATATAAATACTTGTGATTTTCATCTTCCTCCTCCTCTTTCTCTTCTTCCTCCCTTCTCCTCTCCTTTTCCTTCTTCTCTTCTTTCTTTTTCTCCTTCTCCCTTTCCTTCTGATGGTTGCCAAAGGAATTTGACCATGAGGGTAAAGGTATTATAAAGGCAAGTATCTTAGTGTAATAAAAATGAAAATACATCTTTATTTGTATATTTAGCAATTAAAGACAAGTATAAATATATTTTTGCTTTGAAGACAGAGTTAGGTTATGTACTCATCATAATAATACTAATAATAGCTAACTTTTATATAGAGCTTTAAGGGCTGCAAAGTGCTTTAGGTATACTAGATACCAAACAATATTACAAAACTATAATTATGAAAACAATCTGGTATTGGCTAAGAAATAAAGGAGTAGGACAGTGGAGTAGATTACCTATATAATACATAGTAGTAAATGACCATAATTATTTAGTGCTTGATAAACCCAAAGAACCAAGCTTTTGAGACAAGAAATCTCTGACAAAAAGCTGCTGAGAAAACTTGGAAAAGGTATGGCATAAATTGGCTATAGACCAACAACATCTCACATACCTCATTTGACCAAGATAAGGTCAAAGTGGACACATGATATAGATATAAAGGGTACTCCCATTAGCAAATTAGAGGATCTGTTGTACAACACAGACAAAACCAATGCAACCAAGATTAGAAGAAAAGGAGAAAGCTAGATAAACATTTTTATAGCAAGTATCTCTGGTGAAGGCCTTATTTTCCAAATATATAGAGAACAAAGTCAAATTTATAAGAATATAAATCAATCACCAATTGATAAATGGTCAAAGGATATTAATAGGCAGTTTTCAGATAAAGGAAACAAGGCTATATGTAATCACATGAAAACATTCTCTAAATAATTCTTGATTAGAAAAATGCAAATTAAAACAACCTTGGGAAAAAACTTGTACAAAAATATTTATACCTGTACTATTTGTGGTGGCAAAAAATTGGAAAATGAAGGGATACCCTTCAAATAGGGAATGGCCGAATAAATTGTGGTGTCTGTTGGTGATGGAATACTATTGTGCTAAAAGAAACACTGAACTGGAAGAATTCCATGTGACCTGGAATGACTTCTAGGAATTGATGTGGAGTGAAAGGAGCAGAACCAGGAGAACCTTATACACAGAGATGGATTCACTGTGTAACAATCAATTATAATAGACTTCCCTACTAGCAGCAATGGAATGATCTAAAATATTTCTGAAGGACTTATGAGAAAGAATGTTATCCACATCCAGAGAAAGAACTGTGGGAGCAAAAACACAGAATAAAAACAATTGCTTGACCACATGGGTCAATGGGGACATGTTTGGGGATGTAGACTCTAAACAATCACCCTAGTGCAAATATCAATAATATGGAAATAGGTCTTGATCAATGACACATGTAAAACCCAGTGGAATTGCATGTCGGCTATTGGAGGGAGGGTGGATGGAGGAGAGGGAAAGAATATGAATCATGTAACCATGGAAAATTTTTCATGTTGAATCAATAAAATAAAAATAAATTAAAAAACTAACAACCCTGAGGTACCACCTCACACCTATCAGATTGATAAATATGACAGAAATGGAAACTAATAAATAGTGGGAGGGGATGTGGCAAAATTGGGAGACTAATGCACTGCTGGTGGAGTTGTGAATTAATTCCACCATTCCAGAGAGTGATTTGTGACTGTGCCAAAAGAGTTTTAAAACTCTGCCTCCCCTTCAACCCAGCAATACCACTACTAGGTCTGTATCTCAAAGAGTTTTTAAAAAAGGAGGGAAAGGACCTGTTTGTGCAAAAATATTTATAGCAGCTCTTTTTGTGGTGGCAAAGAAATGGAAACTGAGGAGACCAATTGGGGAATGATTGAACAAGTTATAGTAGATGATTGTAATGGAATACTACTGTTCTATAAGAAATTATATAATGGATGATTTAAGAAAGGCCTGGAAAGACCTAAAGAATCATGATGCAATGTGAAGTGAGCAGAACCCGAAGAACATTGTACACTGTAACAGCAATATTATATGATGAATATTTATGAATGACTTAGCTATTCTTATCAAGAGTGATCCAAGAAAATCCTCAAGGACTCATGATGAAAAATGCCATCCATCTCCAGATAAAGAATTGATAGAGTCTGAATGCAGAGACAAACTTTACCTCTTCACTTTTCTTTCATTTGAGCTCACTTTCTCAAAAGAACTAATTTATGTCAGCTTGTTTGCTGTCTCAGGGAAGGGGTGTGGGAGTTGCGGGGTTTAGGGGGGATTTGTGATTTTGGTTTAAACTTAAAGAAAATGAAGGTTAAAAACTGTTTTTTTTTCATGTAATTGAGTTAAAAAAACAAAATACCAGTAGATGAAAAAAAGTACTTTAGGTATGTTATCTCATTTCATCTTAATGACAACCTGTGACTTTAGTAACTGGATAGATGAAAGTGGCAATCCTCAATTGACAGGACTAATAGGATGCAGGTGGTAATTTTAGCCCCTACAGGTCTCACTGGAGAAGGTGCTGAATCTCACTGAGGTTAGAAGCCTAAGGGAAAACAATGGGAGCTCAGGAGTGAGGATGAGACTTGATAGGCAGAGAATCTCAGGCTTTTCCTATTACTTCCAAACCTCACCCTGAGTTCTTCCTCAGGGGGTATCAGAAGGTGATACCACCTAGGAACTTGGAACACTGCAAGAAAAGTCTAAACAACAACTTAATAAGTAATTGGAATAAGTTAGTGAGAATGTAGTCTAACGGGGGCAATTATATGATCTCAAGAACTTTTGCCATCTTGGTTGTCTTTCTCTGGATGTATTCCAGCTTATTTATGTCCTTCTTAATCGGTGCCCAGAACTGATATATGGAATGTACCTAGTCCTGTGAGTTCCAGTCCTGAAAGCTGCCCCCCACCTCATTTGCTCAGTAGTTAGTAAAAGTTGATCTGAACTTACCCTTATTATTCTAAGGCAGGGAGATCTTAACTGGGGAAGTCCATGAACTTACTTTTTTGCATAAAGAAATGTATGTGCTTATTTCAATATAATTGGTTTCCTACTAATTTTCTTGGTAATTATTTTATGCTTTTAAAATGATCCTGAGAAGGAGTTCTTGGGCATTACTGGACATCCAAAAAGATCTATCACAGGAAAAAAGGTAAAGAACCCTTGCTCTAGTAGGTTTATGTTTTTTAATGCATTGTCATATATTTTTTGAAATACATGTAAAATTGAAAAAATAATCCATCATTTTATTCCTTTTCCTAAAACAAGGAAACTAAGTCTTGCCAAAGTTAAACCATCATAAGCATAGACAACCAGACTTTCAAGTCATTCCAAATCTTTGAATATGCAATTGACTTTGAATCTGGCAGAAAAAAAACCCCCCAAAACTAGCCTTCTCTCTTTATGGCCCAATAAAATATGAGTTGGAGAAGAAATAAGGAAATTGAAGAAACTGAAGAAATATAAATTCCATTTGACCCCTTTCTTTCAGCATGATTTCCAGCTCTCTATCATTCCCTTCAGTGACTCCATAACTCTGCTCTGAATTTTTTGTTCTTCAGCTATTCGATGTATAATAGAAACTTGTCCAGTTTGGAAACTTGAACTTGGGTTTTGGAGGTCACATTGAACTAGAGGTGGTGTTCACATAGAGCTGAGAGACTTTCAGGGTCAATGTCTGATGCTTTCTACAGCAAGTCTTCTGGTCTTCCAAGGTGTCAGTTCAGCAATCCAGAAGCTAAGGCCCAGGATCTAAAGTTTAATGACCCAGTCAGGCAGCATCAAAGCACAATCAACTTAGAAGGAGAAAGGATGAGTGGATTTCCACTTCAAAGAACAAAGTCATACAATACAATTGCACAAAAATACTTCTTTTATCTTACAAAAAAAAGGTAGTAAGAGCCCAAACATATCCCCAGTGTATCTTAGTTTATGGAATAAATCAATTCATTAGCTCATTGAGGAGTAACACTGGTAAAATTAAATTTTATTCACAATAGTGTCAGAACTCAGATCATTCATAAAAATCTCCAAATAGTATTATTTATATACTTTTTGGATACTGTTTATGGCTTGTAGCGATTCCATAGAAATATTATAAGCAAGTTTTCTTGGGGCGGGACTCATTTTGTACAATATATCCACAATTTATTTACCCAGCATTAAAATGCCTAGAAATATCATCTATCTGGATCACCCCTGACATCCTGGAAGTAAGGAACTTCTGAGCAGCCAAAATAAGTGTTGCAAGGCTTAAGTATTGGAACTCATGCTTACCTTCTTATTCTTATTTAGATGTAATCTTAACAATTAAAAGGATGATTTCCCAGGCCATAAACTCGAATTCAACAGACATTTATTAAGTATCTGCTGGGCGTAGCATACTGTGCTAGATGCCAGAGAGATACCCTATTATATATAATAATGTTCTTCTTTTCATGAACCTCATAGGTAGGTGTGGGGCATAAAATAGACATCAGGGATATGAACTAATATGAATACACTAATAAACTAATAATAAGGCACATTTAAGAGCTATAAATAAATTTGTATGTGAGGTCTGTAAAGGGCATCATTATTAGGACTTTAAGGAAGGCATCATGGAGGAAGTAATATTTGATCTGGATGGTAAAGGCTGTGTAAGTAATTGAATAAGTAAAAGGAGAAGATGGAGGACCTTTTGTGCACAGTACAAAGGTGGAGGCACAAAAGCATGGGACATGCATAGGGAACAGTGAGAGTAAAGATACAATAGTACCAGATTATGGAAGGATTTCCATGATGGGCTAAGGAGAGCGAACTTTCTGTAGTACTCGACAGGGAGCCATATGAAGGTTATGAGCAGAGCAGCAATAGAACTATGCCTAATGAAGGTTGAACTTGCAGCAGTGGAGGAAAAAAAGGATTTGGGAGGAGAGAGAGAGAGAGAGAGAGAGAGAGAGAGAGAGAGAGAGAGAGAGAGAGAGAGAAAGAGAAAGAATGAGAGACAGAAAGAGAGAGAATGAGAGAGAGAGAGAGGGTGAAAGGGAGAAAGAGAGATAGAGAGAAGGGAAGAAACAAAGGAAGAAGGGAAGGAAGAGAAAAAAGCATTTATTAAGTACTCATTATTCAAAACACTGTGCCTCACTTAAGCACTAAGGGTAGGAATGAACAAGTTAGTCTCTCTTGTCAAAAGTTCATATACTAATAGGGAAGATACCACATATAGAAAGTTTCAACTATAAGTCAGATGGAAAAGTCCCATGGTCCTTTAGATGTAACAATGGCCAAGCGGTATGGGGCTCTTAGGTTCAGAATCATTAACATTTGAAGGAAGGTGGTAGAAGTATCTCCTGAATGCCTCAAGTTCCTTGCTGTTTCAGCTAGGTTTCCNGAGAGAGAGAGAGAGAGAGAGAGAGAGAGAGAGAGAGAGAGAGAAAGTGTGACCAGATTGGAAGTTGTTGAAATTATCTAGCTAGGAGGCAATAAGAGCCTTTAGTAATGTAGTGGCAGGAAGGAATAGCTATAAGAAATATGGAGAAAGAAAAGGTAGGACTCGACAAATGATTGACTATGACAGGTGTAACAGAGAAGAATCAGAGATAATATCAAGGTTTTGAAAATGAAGATTGAATAAATAATCATGCCACTGATAAGGAATAATGAAGCTAAGGAGGAACAAGTTTTGGAAAGATATAGTGAACTCTCTTTTAGGAGTACTGAATTTAGGTCTTATTTGGGTCTGGAGCTATGATGGGATTTAAAGGCTAATTATGCCTTACATAGTGGGTTGGAGTTGGATAAGACTAGAAGCATATAACAGTGTGAACTGAATTTGCAAAGGGGAGCAGGCAATTGGAGTTGGAAGGGACCCTGAAACAGCCCAACAGAATGTTGCCCATTCAGAATTCCATTTGGGAGGGGCCAACAGCAAGAGGTTTTGGAAGAGGTTTCTCAACTGTCACTTGATTGGACTGGGACCCTGGGGAGTTGGTTCTTTGGTTGGGAGGTTTGGATTTTGGGCTGTTTCCTGAGTGAATTGGGTTCCTCTGTACTTTTATTGGTGACTATTGGGAGATCACAAATACCAACATAGAAGACATTGAACAGCCATTCTCCAACTTGGCTGGAGAGTCCAAACTCCTGGAGGAGCAGCCTTGAATGGGGGTGGGGGGGAGTCCCTTTCCTGATCGTGCCTGAATTCCATTGATCCTGTTACTTCTCTTTTATATTAGTTTAGAAATATTTGATAGGAGATTGTAGGAGGAGAGAGAGTTAGCTTCTGTGACCAAGCCACAGAAGTCCAGAGCTGCTCTCTTGGGGAGAAGACTTAGCTGATAGTGAAGTTCATCCTTTCCCTCCTTCCTTGATCCCCCTATACCTTTTCCCCCTGTAACCTGAAATTAATTTATCTTTTAATAAACCCCTGATAGTTTGATACTTAGAGTCTGGAAGAGTTACATTGAGGGGGAGGTGACTGATCTTGTGGCTGAGAGGAAGACCATTACCAGACTCCATCTTGATGGGCAAAAGCTAACTTGAACTTAGGAGTGGGGGGAGGCTTGTCTCAACAGGGCTGGCGCTGAGGGTGGGGTCCGACCCATTAGGGTCACAACTGAACCCCAACACTTTCCTTCAGCATCCCCACTATAGCTTTGCCAGTTGGGTACCTTTTTGAGTTTATTCCTGCATAGGTCTTCCCTGGGGTGGGGGTGAGTGGTTAGCTGATCTGGCCCATTGAAAGCCAACAAGGGGGGAGTCTAGATACTCATCCCCCTACCATCAATACTCACTCCATACAAGCAGGAGAAAAATCAGGGGGCTATTGTAATAATTCAGACTAAGGCATGGAAGACAGATGAGCAGGAATGAAATGGAAGGAGCAAAGGGAAGGATATTATTTAGCATGGCAGACATGGAGACTGGCGGGATGTGGGGGAACAAGGGAGAGCAAAGGGTTAAGGATAAATCTGACTGGTTTGAGCTTTGGTGACTGAATGATGAAGCCATGAACAGAACATATGGAAAACAGGACAAGTTGGTTTTAGGGGAAGAAAATAACATCTTAGAATTGATATGAGGGTCAAGGCTTTCCCTAGACATCCCAACACCCCAGATTGTGGCCCAAGTAAGAGAATACATAAAAGACTCATTTTTCCTTGCATTCCTGTGGTGCTAAGGAAGGTGACTTTGAGTTAGGATGAAGATCCCCTCTGGGCTCTTCTTTCATTTTATTTTTTAACCCTTAATTTCCACCTTTGAATCAATACTATGTATTGGTTCCAAGGTAGAAGAGGGGTAAGGACTAGGCAATGGGGGTTAAAACTTGCCCAGGGTCACACAACTGGGAAGTATCTGAGGTCATACTTGAACCCAGGACTTCTGGTTTCTAGGCCTGGCTCTCAATCCACTGAGCTAGCCACTCTCCCTTCATTTTTGATGAGTACAGATAGGCACCTCCCAGCTTGCTCCTGATAAACATCTACTTTATATCCCAGATATCTGATTATCCTCTAAACTAGACAATTTACCCCTTTTTGACTTTGAGGCATAGGCATAACCACATGACCCATATCAGGTTCCAGAGACTCAGTAACATACCATCTTCATCTTATCTCCAGTCACATAGACCCCATTGTCAGAAGGGTATAAAAACCCCAAACCTCAACTCCTTGGGGAGGCAGTGTTCCACCTGCACACTGCCTCCTGGCCCATCAACATGGCTTCCAAATTAATAAGTTTCTCTTTTTATTTTTAAGCTAAGTTATGGAGTCTTGCATTCTTGCAAAGGACAACCCTTCCCAAACCTGGGGTTTCACCTCAAAGCTCTCCCACAATGGAAGCAGAAGGGAATTTGCAGGTCATCAGATCCAACCTGCAATTTACTGTAGGAAGTTGCTCTACAATGTTCTTTGGAGACAGCCTTCTGGTTTCTGTCTGAGATTCTGAAAAACACTTCCCATCACAGGGAGCTCATCATTTCACAAAGGATCCTATTTCATTGTTAAATAGCTCTAATTGCTTGAAAGTTTTTTCATTTTTTTCCCACCTGAAATCTACCTTTCTCTAATTGTCACCCATTATTCTTAGTTCTGCCCCCTGCAATTATCCAAAATAAGGCCAATGACTTTTTTTTTCTGTCTGTGACAAACCTTTTAATAGCTGAACATAGCTGACATGCTCCCTTCTCTTCTTCAGACTAAACATCCTCTAGGTTTTTCAAGAGTTCATGTAACATTTTTAGAGCCTATCAGCAGGGCTGCAGAACAAGCTAGCATTCTCCAACACGGGGTCAGGAGTGTTATCACCGAAAGAACCGCATCTGGAGCCAGAGGAGGTAGAGAACATCCCCATGACTATTTATTGCCATTGTCACCTGGGACAAATCCTTTAACATCTCTAGGGCTCAGATTTTTTTCTCTAAAATCAGGGGCTTCAAATAAATGCCTTTTAATGCTTTTTCCCCCTAGCGTTAAATCCCATGATTCTAAAATGTGGTAGCGAGCACAAATGGGGAATCTTGACAGCCAGTAAAACACTCACCAGCAGGACAATATGACAGGAGGGGTGGGAATTCCTTGAAGGGTCCAAAAAAAATAGATTTCCCCAAGCAGAAAGCAGGCTCTAATCAGTTATTGTGCACCTGAGAGTGGGAAGCAGGACTTAGCTATTGCTGGCTGGTATCTTGGAGTTTCAGAACCCAACTGTATTGTGTAAATTTGTGTCTTTCCCTGGGGCCTCAATCAGCTTGGTCAGGTACTCAGATTGTGTATTCTGCCTTTGTGTTCCCCTGGGAGAGTAAGTTCTGGGAGTTCCATTAGTCTTGTCTGCCTGGGGCTGAGGGAGCAGTGGAGTGGAGACCTGGGTGATGCTTGTGTGTTTGTATGTGTATATGTGTGTGTGTGTAAATACCAATAAAAAAAGGGTTGTGATTTTCTTCTGGGAGCTTGTTGAACAGTTTGAGCCATTCTAGTAAAGCATTCTCCCTGCCTTCCATCCTTGGAACTTTCTCCCTCTTCATCTCCACCTCCTGGCTTTCCTGACTTCCTTCAAGTCTCAGCTAAAGTCTAAATCTTTTGCAAGAAACCTTTCCCAGTCCTCCCTAATCTTAATGCCTCCCATCGGAGATTATTTCCAATTTATCCTTATACATCTTGCTTGTACATAGTTCTTTACATGCTCTCTCCCCTAATTGACTGTGAGCTCCTTGAGAGAAAGGACTGTCTTCTGCCTTTCTTTGAATCCTCAGCATTTAGCCCATAATCATGCATAGGTAGGTGCTTAAGGAATATTTATTGACTTGATTCCTGTGTCTATAGCAGTATTAATTACAGTGAAGGGGCTAAGGCCTCTGATGGACCATTTATAATTCTGGTTACCCTCTGCTGTAAGCATTCCAGGTAATTTGAGTTCCTTTTGAAATACCCAGAACCAGTCACTACACTGAATTATATCTAAATACTACAATCATTTATTCCCTTGAAACTTCTATTAGTGTGACCTAATGAGCAGTGAGTGAGGTGGCACAATGGATAGACTCTAGGCCTAGAGTCAGGAAGGCCTGATTTCAAATCAGATCTGGCACTTAGTGGCTATGTGACCCTGGACAGGTCACTTAACCCGGTTTGACTCAACTTCCTCATTTGTAAAATGAGCCGGAGAAGGAAATGGCAAGCCACTACCTGTCCTTGCCAAGAAAATCCCAAATAGAGTTGTAACAAATTGGATAGGACTGAAACAACTGAACAATAGCAATGTTGCACTAATGTTTTTGGTCCCCAGTTGCCCTGTTTGGGGCAGAGAAGGGTAGGATGGACAGTGAAGTTTGACTGAGCTCTTGTGTAGTTATATTGATTGCCAACAGGGCTAGTGGGTAACTGATGGAGTCTAGAGATTCAGGAATGGCACCTGACCTCCACAGAGACAGACAGTGCTTTGTCAGGCCAGAAGGAAAAGAATTCATTATTGAGGACTTCTAGTCCAGGTTAAAAATAATCAGTCTCAGCTTAATCTGGTATATGAGGTTGTTCAAGAAAGTTCCTTCATCAACCCAATGAGCTTAGAGGACCTTAAGCCTTTGAGATGTTGAATGTATATTCCCTTTAATAGTATGAAATTGGCTCTTTGGCACATTCTGGAAAATAGTTTTTTTTAAACCCTTAACTTCTGTGTATTGGCTCATAGGTGGAAGAGTGGTAAGGGTGGGCAATAGGGGTCAAGTGACTTGCCCAGGGTCACACAGCTGGGAAGTGTCTGAGGCCAGATTTGAACCTAGGACCTCCCGTCTCTAGGCCTGACTCTCAATCCACTGAGCCCCCCAGCTGCCCCTGGAAAATAGTTTTCACTGAATCTTACTGATGATTAGAGATAGTAGCTCTCATCTTTCCCTATAGGGCCTGAGAACCTGAATCCAGCCTCTCCTTGAGAACTCTTTTGTCTAAGGAAGCACTTTTTGCTCCCAGGAATCTCCAGTATCTTGTTTGCAATGGCTCAGAATTCTTATGTACCCCCTCTTTACCAACAGATCATGGTTGAGGACTGCTTTCTATAGTTCCTGGCTTTTCTCTGAGCTGTCCAGGAGCTAAGGTGCTTTTCCCCATAGTTGGAATGGTCAGTGAATTTCTCCTCAGATTGACTGAGTTCCAAAGAGATTCTTGAAGTACTCTCTTTTCTTGAGTGGAAAGTGATTGACTATACTTTTCCTTCCTAGGATGATTGTGAGCTGCATTGTCTTTCTTTCTGGGGCCTACATCATTAAAAAGAGTCACTTCTTTCCAGCAGAAAGTATCTTGACTTTTTCTTATCCTAGTTTGAACTACTGTGGATCTAGAGAATACTTCCTCTGACCCATGGATTCCAGCATGGAGGAAGAGCTTCCATTTATGTCAACACTCTCAAGAAAGCTGCATGTCATGTCTTGGTTATTGACTGTCTGTGGAGGTGAGGTGTTGGGGAGAAGGGAAGTGAATGAGAGAACATCACATTTTACAATGAAATAAAGTCTCCTCATATGAGTAGTTGGCTTGAAGGCTACCACCCACATTACAAAGCCATATAATTTTAAAGCTGGAAGGTTGTTAGAGATGGCTTAATAGAAGCCCTTAATTATAAAAAGTTGATACAGTTTCTTTTTATATCATCTCCATTTATTATTATATGCCTTGCCTCTTGCTGATAGAATGATGATATTATCCACAGATAAAGAAAGAGGAATGGATTTAATTTGGAATAGAATTATGATCATTTTAATTACAGGGATCCTCTGAAGCATCTAGTTGCATTGATTTCTTTGACTGAAAGAATTCATTCATATATCCAACTGATACTAGAGTGTTTTTTTTTCTTTAGGCATTCAGATTAGTTATTTTAGTCTGCTTAATCTATCTACTACAGATGAGCTGGTTAAAGATATGGGATGATTGGAGTCTTCATAAGAAGTATAAACCTACAATACTAAAATTGAGCTTATGTGAATTCCAGTTTGGATATCAGTATTTTCCACCTCTGTGGGATATCTATTTAGCCTAGGAAACTCTGCTATTGAAGTTCTAAGAGGAAAGGTGCTGCCTCTTTACTGAATTTTCTCTCCTTTTAGAACTGTCTGTACAAAGCTGTTAGATGACTGTAACCAGTGTCTTCTTCATTGGAAATGCCATTTTTTGAACCAGGGTTTGGTTCAGACTGAATGACTGGTGAGCATTTCCGTAAAGCAATAAACCTTGGGGAATCACCAAGTATTTCCTGGTATCCTGAGTCAGATCAGTCACAATCTGGTACAGCATTCCATGTGCCATACACATCTTTTGTACACCTGTCATTATCATAGCAGCAAAATGCCTTCTGGTGAATAGAACTAGAGTTCCTCAGCATTCTTGCCTTCTTTCTTGGCTTGTGTCATATCTTGCATTCCTTCATTAGCCAAATTCTCTCATCACCAGTGAGCTAAAAACAATAGGCAGAAAAGGTTGAATAAAAGTTTTACATATGTCACTGGCATACCATCTGGTAGATGTCCTAAGATCTCAGCAAGACTTCTATTTGATTGTGAATTAATTCCCTTAGAATCACATGTAGGGTTTTTTTTGTTGTCTTATTATCTCCATTATGACATGTTGTCTCCAGGACAGAGCATCTGTGTCCATGTCAGTGCTCTTTGGCACATGGTACGTGACCCATTCACACTTGACTGATGCTACTGGTCTATCTTTGCCATATACATCTACTGTGACAATGGACAAAACACATCAGAAGATTGTTGTCAGTCCACACTTGTGACTTTCTTGTATTTTTCAGTGACAATCCCTTTAAACACCAAGAACCCAAGTTTGTGTATGGGATATAGAGTCTCATTATCACTAAAGTCTTTGCTTATGAATGCAACTGATTTCAGGTGACCACAATTCTTTTAGTACCAAACTCCTACCAAATCCTCCAGCCTGGCATTTGTGTTAGGATGTGTGACTTGCTTGGTTTTGCAGAGGCCTACACTGGCATATTCAGAACCATTTTAGTTCATATTCTTCCATTGCCTTCTGTAATGTGGGTACTATTAGGAGCAGCCAAGGGGCCTAAGCCTATGCTGATGATGGAATATGAAAGGGAGGGAGTCCCGAACCACAGCTGTATGTGAGTTAGATAACCTCCCACAGCAGCAGGGTCAGGTCGCCTTTAAGCCCAAGATTCTCTGCCACAGGCCCAGGGCTTGGAACCAATCCAGCCAAGACAGTAAGACATGTTTCCAGGAAGCAGATTGAAACTTCCTGAAACCTCAAATTGAAAATGAATAAACTGGCTTGGAAAGGCTTGCTCAACTAAAGTTGTAATGTGGATCTGACTGCTATTAATTGCATGGTTGATGGTAAGGTAAGCAAGGCTCCAAGATTGTTTAGGCTTAAAGTTAACCAGGGTTTATTTGCAATTAAACAGAGGGAAGGTAAGGGTGGGTAGGTGGGTGAAGGAAACCCTAAGATCTTGCCTAAATCATTGATGTTAATTAATCTTGAAGCATAGTTGATGTTCCCTAGGTTCAGAGTATGAGAAAACCTTGAGGGCATATCCCAACTCTGTTGCTTGTTGCTGAGCCCAGAGGCTGGCAAGCCCCTGAGTCAGTTGCTGCTTTTCTTGGTTATAGCTGTTTCTCACTAGCTGGTATGTAAGGATATTGTCTATGCCAAGGAAGTTTTGAATATTTGGCTATCAATGGAATTAGTCCCTACCTGCCTAACAGAAACTCACTCCCAAACCATCCTGGGCCCCAAAAACCTCCTTTCCTCTCAAGCCCTCCAGGTGAGCAGAGAAGTGAAGCTCCCAGGGTTTGAGGACCCCCTTTTATATCCTGTCCTTAGTTGTCACCCTGGCACACACCCTGGGTGCTCTGCCAGGTTCTGTGTTCCAAAGTGGCAAATGCCAACTTGCACCCCCAGAAATATGGCTACTCATTTGTGCATATTACACTTCCTATGGCCCAGCAGCCCAATGAGAGTGCTCTTCCCCATGTCTTGGGTAAGGCGGTTGGGGGGGGGGGGCTCACATATGGTATGAGGTTTGCAGTTTGGGCACTCAGCCTCTAAAAGCTTCACCATCACTGCTTTGGCCATATCACCACTATATAGTTACTATTAAAAGACTGATGATGCTGTTTTCCAGAACTTTTAAAAATTTGAGATAGCTTTTCAGGTCTTGCTTCACAGGTAAAGGAATCTTCCTAGATCATTTCTGGAACTGATAAGAATTGGTCTGCTGGATCCTTGTGGATTATTCCTCAAGACCATCTTACATCCATATCTTGCAGAGAAAATCTCCTATTTTCTTTATTTGAGTTTCTTTATCCATCAATCCTTTGATTCTTCTGATCCTAGAGAGTCACTAAAGTTATGAGGAAAAGCCATATCTGCCTCCATACCCAGATAGTGGAGTTGGGATCACAACCATCAGAGTGAGCGAGCAAGGAAGTGGTTCCATTCAGATTTAAACTCAGCTTTCTGGTCCCAAAGTCATAAGCCATACATACTGATCATTATTCCAGTTATATCATGAAACTTTGGCCCTTTGAACTTCTGAAATTCTGTAGAGTCACAGCTATAGTACCTCCAATATAATATGTATATAATAGATTCATGCTGATTGATTGAAGCATGAGTATGTATCAATGTATAAGGAAGTAGATATGCAAGGGCAGTGATTTTGTCTCTTCATTTCATTTCAGTATTCTTCTTTGTTCTTTTTGGAAAGAATATCTTTTCTGCTTGTGAATTAGTGACAGAAGCACTACCTCCAGGTAGTTTGAACCTGCTTAAATAGCTCCTGGAAGCAACCATAGGATTGCCAAATATGTATGTATACTAAGTACGTATGAAGAGGATAAGGGCCCACTGGCTGGTCATGGAGGGAGCTAGATGATTCAAGGTGCTTCTCTGGGGACACAGTAATAAGAGGTCATGCGTTCCACTTTAAAATCCCTATTCACCTAAAATCAGGTTCTATTGAAGGTGGGAATAGCTTGAGGCTTATGAATGTCTGAGTCTATCCACATGCAACAACAATCCAACCTGCAGAGAGAGAGCTCTTATCTTCTTTGGATGTCTTCCTTGGGAAAAAGGAGGCAGCCCAAACTACTAAGCTTTTATCCAAGAGATCACTACATGACAAGTGTTCTTTTGTGGATATTGCACTCACAATATGTTATTTCATCATCTATACAAGCCCTGCCAGAGATGAATGGATAAAGAAGAGTGTGTTGGTTTACTTATTTTTATTTTTTACTTAATTTTTATTTATGATTGTTTATTGTTATTAATCAAGGAAGTTTGTTTAATGTTTTTTGTGCTAGATATTGAGGGATTCTAATGTAATTAGAATCTGGTGTATGTGCAGATGTCATCTACTTGCCACAATGGCATCTCCATGTGAAGGATGCTAGGGAGCTACTTCTGAGAGAATTGTGATGACATCATAC
Organism: Gracilinanus agilis; assembly: GCF_016433145.1. NCBI lineage: Eukaryota > Metazoa > Chordata > Mammalia > Didelphimorphia > Didelphidae > Gracilinanus > Gracilinanus agilis. The sequence goes on along the minus strand of NC_058130.1, from coordinate 597,533,896 downwards.
ATGAGGAGAATTATGTGGAAAGACTGGATCCCGTGTAAGTATCTTTGACTGGTTCTGATTGCCCTACCATGTATAGCTAGAAGGAACCTTTTTTAATTGGTTATGTAATAATGAAGAGAGCCAATAACCAATGTTATGATAGAAGGGAGATAGAGATCTATGCTGTAGATATGAGAAAAATGGCTGCCAGTTCAAACAGAGGCTCCCCCCCCCCCCATACACAGGAGTTATTTAGGCATTTTACCTAAGCTGGCTCTGCCAAAACTTTAAGAATAAAGGAGCCAGTAACCAATGTTTGATAGAGGGGAGATAGAGAGAGAGTCTATGAGTTGAGTCTCTCTTCTAGTTCTCCACTGGGGCCAAATATACACTGGGAGATTTTAAGGGGGTGTCACCCCAAAACTGGGTGACCTGGATGGTCATGCCACCCCACAGGAGTTGGGGGCAAGGCTTCCCTATAAGATGAGGTATGTGATACCTCAATCTGATTCTGAATAAGGACGGGGTTCACACAAACCTCCCCCACATCAGTTAATTTCACAGTGGGTGGTGTGGCTTCAAGACGGAGGCAGCCAGACCAACTTGTAGTTCCCCTCTCCCTAGTTGTCTCTCAGGCACTCTGGAACGCTATCTGACTGATGAATGGCTTTTATTATTCGCAAATCAGGGATTGGGGAAAGGGATGAAGGGCAGAGGGATATTGGGGTGCTCTCTTCTTCCTCTGTTTCTATTTCTGTGTCCTATTTCTATTCTTTCCTATTATTGTAAGTTATTGTAAGTTAGACTGGAAATGGTCTCTCAGCAAGGTTGGGTAATGGGAGAAGGAGACTAAGAAATTGCTCCCAAAATGGAGTTCAAAACCTTAGCTAAGGGGGCAGCTGGGTAGCTCAATTCCGGCCTCAGACACTTCCAAGCTGTGTGACCCTGGGCAAGTCATTTGACCCCCACTGCCCACCCTTATCACTCTTCCACCAAGGAGCCAATACACAGAAATTAAGGGTTTAAAAAAAAAAAAAGAAAAAAACCTTAGCTAACTCAATGGTTGAAGTCTTGAAGGGTGAGATGTGATGGAATGGCTTTGATCAGGGAATTAGGGTTTCAATTTCCACTAGAATATCCTCAGGAAGCCCTCATGACTGGATCTGAGCTGGGATATCCTCCTCCTCTCTCCTCCCAGTCCTCTGCCAGAAGACCTCTCCTCTTTGTCCTCCTCTGGAAAATCTTCTCAGAAATTCCTCTGGTCTCAACTGTCAGCAACTTCTTTCTCTGGCTCCTTCTGTCCCACCCCCTTGTAAAAATCCCATCCTTACAGTTATATAGCTAAAATTGTCAATTTCTTAAAAATTGACTGAGTTAGTTTTTGGATATCAAGTTAACTTCTTCGCTCATGCTGTTCAGTAAGACCACATGGTAAATTCTTCTCCCTCTTTCTGAGGGTTACATGGCTCCTGTGAAATGGTATCTCTTTGGCTTTCTCATTTGCCCATTGATGTGTGAAGTGAATGATGTGGAGTATTTAGTCTTGAAGTTTCACAGGCCAGGAAGGCCCACCACAGGAATCATTGTCTTTGATTTTAATCAGCTCCCCCAATCCCCTCCCTTATTGTATTTCCCTTTCTCCCCCCTCCCTTTTTATTTCCCTCTTATTGTTCTTTGGGGCCTTTTTAAGTTATGTCCTGCCCTCCCTCCCTAGTATTGCTTTCCTCCCCACCAGTCCATTTGTTACCCTTTTACTTTTCTATAGGATGCAAATCAATTCTCTGCCCCAATGGATCTGATTGTTCTTCCCTCTTTAAGTTAATTTCAATGCACTTAAGAATTAAGTATTTCCTTTCTCCAACCTCTTTACCATTCCATTGTATTGGTCTTCTCCCCTGTTCGCTCCATGTGCTACTTTAATGAAATATATATTTACTCCATTTTGTCTGTTTTCCCATTTCTCTTAATATTATTGCCTTTTTTTACCTCTAGTATATATATATATATATACATACACACACACACACACACACACACACACACACATATATATCTTGACATTTCATCCTATACAGTTTTCCCCTGTTCCCTCTAAGTATACTTCTTCTAGCTACCCTGTTGATAATAACAATATTTAAGAGTTACCAATATCTTATCTTCTCATAGGGATATAAGTCAATTGAACTTATTGGGTACCTTAAAGAAAAGGTTGTTCCCCCCCACCCCAATCTTCTAATTAGCTTATGGTGATTCTCTTGAGTTCTGTGTTTGGGCAGCAAACTCTCTGTTTAAGTCTTTTTTTTTAATTGTTTTGAAGTCTTCAGTTTTGTTGAATGACAATATTTTTCCCCTGCAAGAATATAGTTAGTTTTGCTGGATAGTTAATTCTTGGTGGTAGACCCAACTCTCTTGCTTTCCAGAATATTATATTCCATGCCTTCTGGTCCTTCAATATAGATGCAGCCAGATCCTGTGTTATCCTAACTGTGGTTCCCTGGTATCTGAGTGACTTTTTCTTAGCAGCTTGTAATATATTTTCATTGGTCTGGTAGTTTTTGAATTTGGCTATAATATTTCTGGAAGTTGTCAGTTGTGAATTAAATGTAGGAGGTGATCTGTGGATTCTTTCAATTTCCAGTTTTCCCCCTTGTTCGAGAATGTCAGGACAGTTTTCCTGTATAATTTCCTGTAAGATAATGTCCAGCCTTTTTCTTTCGTTATGATGTTTTCCAATAGACCAAGAATTCTTAAATTGTCTATTTGAGATCTGTTTTTTAGATCTGTGGTTGTGTCAATGAGGTATTTCATATTTTTCTCAAATTTTTCACTTTTTGATTTTGTTTTATATGGTCTTGCTGCCTTGTGAAGTCATTTGCTTCTAGTTGTTGAATTCTAATTTTTAAAGACTAAATTTCATCCCTGACTTTTTAGTCATTTTTCTCCTTCTGTTCTGATTTTCTTTGTAGATCATCTTTCACCTTCTTTGCTTCGTTTTTCAGATGGTCAATTTGGGCTTGTCTTCAGTCTCTGTTGATTGTTTTCTGAGTTCTTGAGTTAATTGAATTTTAAGTTTTCCAAAGCCTGTGTCCATTTCACTGAATTTCTGTGTTTTTCTTGGTGTTCCTTTATCTTCTGATCCATTTGCCCTTTGTTCAAATTCTGGATAGAAGCTGTCAATTGTGGTTTCTTTTTTCTTTTTCTGTTGTTTACTCATATTTTTTCCTTCTTTCTCCCCTGTAATTGGCTGTAATCTTGGTCCTCTGATCATTTTTTTTTTATCTTTGGGTTTGGGCTATTCAGTCCTGGGAGGGCTTCTTTTCTGTTTTGTTGACTAATTAGGTTAGTGGGACCTGAGGCCATATTTTCCCCAGCTGGTGGTAAACGAAGTGAAATTGGCTACTTTCACTGTAGTCTGTAGGGGAGGGATATTGGAGCTTCCCTGACCTCTGAAGACTTCTTGTCTGCTGTATTAATAGGATTAAGCCAGGTGGGGTTGATCTGCACAGCTCTAATGCCCTGTGGTCAAAACCTCAAGAGAAAAGGAGGGGGGCAGCACAAGATGGAGTGTATGTTCACCCTCTCTGGGTTTCTCCCTGCAACATCCTTCCTGCTGTCTGTGATCAGAGCCTTGAGTTTGGCACAGCTGTGCCAGCAAGGGACTCCCTTGGACTAGTGTCCCAGCCCACCCAGAGATTCCAGGATCTGCTGGAGACTCAGCACATTAAGTGGAGGAGGGATCTGGGATCTTTCTCTTTTCTTTCCCCTCCCACCAGACAGTTCCAGGAATTCAGGTTTTTTTCTCTCTTTTTCCACATATCATTTAAGTTGGGTTCAGCTGGAGGATCCCCCAGTTCTGTTATGTTGTCAGATTTGGTTTTCTGATCCCTCTGAGCCCTTTGTCCTTGATTGGTGGTGAAGGGCTTTATAGAGGTCTGGAGCCTTGCTGCTTCTATGCCACCATCTTCCCAGAATTCCCTCTAATGTGTGACCAATCATTGTCTTTGAACCCAGGACAGATTTTTGTAGCCAGGACGACATTGAAAGAACAAGGATCAATCTTTAGAAGTAATCTTTGGCACCTCAATTCAGTGGTAAGACTCATTGGGTAGTAATTCCATCCTTGGACAACAATTTGGTATATGTTACCTACAATTTCCTACAATGCTATGTAGGAATTGAGCTAAGTTTTGAGCTAAGTTTTGAGACTAATCCCCAATCAGATACTAAGATGGTATGAGGGAGTGAGGTTTATACTCTAGAAATATTGGGGGAAAATGTTCAGTTTTTCTTGCTATGTCTTTGAATTAAATATCCTTTTGTAAACAGGATACTCCTTTTATCTGGTGATAAATGATTAAGTAGAACTATGGTGATAGTCATTATACCTATAATATGTGTGTGGGGGAAACACAATTGGTTTAGGCTTAAAGCAATAGAAGAGAAAAGTGACAACTATAAACCTTTCCGTAGTCTCAACCTAACACAAAGGATAAAGAGCTGGCCTTTGGTTCAAGACACATAATACAAGGATATTTGACGTGTAATACAAGACAATTTGAAGAGAGGAGCACTAAAAACTGAGATGAGATAAAGCTTCCTGGATGAGAAAAGAGATGAAATAAACCTTGACAGAAGACAAAGATTCTTCAAGGTAGAGACAAGAAGAGAGGGCATTTCAGGCATAGGGTACTGCTTAGGCAAATATAGAGGCAGGAAATGGCATGATGAGATCATGGAACTTCACTTTTACTCCAGTGGATTGTATGTAAAGCAGAGTATTGTAAAATGAGCCTGGAAAGCTCAGGGAAGAATTCAAATAATAGATGGTTTATACTTCAGTTTAGAGAGAAAAGATAACCACTGCAAGTTTTTGAACCAAGGAATCACTCGATGAGATTTGCATCTTAGGATGATTATTTTGGCAGCTGTGGGAAGAAAGTGTTTGTAGAGGGGAGACAAATTTGAGAGAAACAGATCAGTAAAGAGGGAATGGCAAGGTATTATGGGTGGTGGCCATGAGAATGAAGAAGCCATTCACCACTGTTTGAAGCAAGTAGGCCTTGACTGAAACTTGGAAAGAGATTTTCATTATACTAGCATTGTCTGTGATAGGATATGACAGGATATGACTTGTAACATCAATGGAATATTTGGGACAAAGAGCAAATGGACTCCGACAGAATTTGGTTCATGATGTGATAGGACTGATTGTTTTCTAACCATTCAGCACAAAGGACTGTGAACAGACATTTAAAAGTAGAAAGATAGATTGAGTGGGCTTCAGAAATTGAGCCTTATCATTGACTATACACCAGAGCTGAGATCAACTGAAGCACACAAATTTATTAGCAAGCTAGAAAGAATACTCTTGAAATCTATATCAAGATAGAAAATGAAGAGCAAAACAAAATCGTATACATGGAAAAGAGCAACAGAAATCAATAGCCCCAAAGCTATAAGATACAGAATTAAAGAGATATGAAATGACAGAGACTTAGAAATTCTGCTTATGATTCTATGAATCGATAGCAGAGTCTGAGAAAATACCTTATATATGAAGAAATAGTGTAAGTCTTCAAACTCCAGGAGTGACAATTCATAGTTTGTTTTTCAGAAATGTTTGTGTTGATGCTTTATTTACTTCTATATTATTAGTGTTCCACAATGAGAAGCTTGAAGTGTTGGGCCAATAGTAGGAGCTTAATAAATACTTGTTGAATTGAGTTAAATCCAAATTTATGACCCCAGAATTAGTTGATCATGATATCCTAGGGGCCATTTCTAGGCCATCTCCTTTCTTTAGACAAAATGATATCCCAGCTGTCTAAGTGGAGAATAGCTCCTCATATTAAAATAACTTTAGGACAAGGGTATGAGCTTTCATATCTAACATCAATGACCATAATGTTTAATGGCCTTTGTGGAGGGGCATAAACCGAGGTCCTCTGGGGGTCACAGCCTGTTTGAATGCCAGTTTGTTAACTGCTCTTTTTTTTACTTTCCTGCCCAATTATTGCTGAATGTTAGACTTATGTGAAGAGAAAAAAGAGCTGTAAATAGTATTATCTGAACCTGACTCTTTCAAAACTCTCAAAAAGGTTGAGGGGTGGGATAAGATAATGAAGAAGCATCATTATCTACTCCACCGCCATTTTTTTGAGATCTTTGGAAGAAAATAAGAATTGTGAAGGTTATTGATAATGTTAATAATAATAATAAGATAACTGACATTTAAATAGTACTTGAAGATTTAAAAGCCTTTGATGGGCATTATCTCAGTTAAATTTTCACAACAACACTGTGAATTGGGTACTATAGTTATCATCTCTATTTTATGAATAAGAAATCTAAGTCTCAGAAAGGTTCATGATTCACCCATGGACAAACATGTTACTATGAAGCATTAGAGGTAGTATTTTAATTCATATCTCCCTTTAATCCAGGTCTGGTACTCTTTCCACTGCAGAGAGAAAAAGCGACATCATTCCAGGGATGTGAGATCATCTATGGAAATGCATGGCAACCAGATAGACTATTCAATTGGATGGTTACAATAAGGTATGTGAAGAAGAATGGGAAACGAGGCTTGTAAGGTTGGGAAAAGATAGGTTGCATAGGTCCTACAAGGGAATTCGTATTTTATTCTAGATACAATTGGAACCACTGAAAGTTTTTGAGCAGGGAAAGGGTTGTATTTCTTTCATCTGTACTTTGTCTCAGATATACATACTGATGGACAAGCTCTATAGATTATCCATTGAAATGTCTTACTTCTTCTAATTGCTTTGTAAACTCCTCGAGGACAAGGATTCTGTCTTCTTTATCTTTGTATCCTCCTCCCCCCAGTACAGTCACATATTATGTTTGTTGAGTGAATAATGAATGACTAATCTATTTAATTAGCAATATTCAGACACAGGCCTGATGAAAGGTATTTTGCACACATGAACTCTATGCAGAAAATAGGATGGTACCTAAATGGAGAAAGGGATTAGAGGAAGCACGGTGCTGTGGAATTCCTTAACCGTAAGTCAAAAGAACAAGGGTTCATTATTATCTATCACTAATTTACTCTGTGATCTTGGGCAAGTCCCTTGTTCTGAGTCTCAGCTTTCTCAATTATAAAATAAAAGGAATGAAATCAATTTCTTTGGTCCCTTCTAATTCTAAAATTCAATAATTTTCTTCCTAAAATTATAGAAATTCTCTTTGCTAACAGACAGAATTGCCGCTCTCTTAGTTTTTCTTAGGATTGACAGAAAAGTATCAGAATAGAAATGCCAGAAGTTGATGCTTTTTAAAGCACTTATGCAATCTAGTGAAAGCTACAGGTACTAGAAGGCTAATGGTATTCACACTGCATTGCTGTATTCCTTTGTCCATTCCTTTTTTTCATTCATTCAATGTTTCTCTTATTTTATTTACATAATCCACGAATGATTATAAACTCCTTACTTTGGAAAACACTTGTGGAGAATTTTTTTTAGTGAAAATTTGACATGGAACAGAACTGACATTAGTGCTTCTGAAATTAGAATACAATTAGTTGAAAAGGAAAAAAATAGTATGATTGGCTAAAACAATTTGATAAACTTTACAACTTTCTATTTTTCTAATGATGATATCAAAACTTATAATTGAATTTTTTTAATGCCAATAATATGCAATGATTGACAACTTTCTGGGCACTTAGCTAAAAAGGCTTGTTAATTATAACTATCTTTACACTATAATTTCTGGGAGGGATCCATGCCTTATGCATCTTTCTAATCCCTTATTCCTATAACAATTCCTGGTACATACATAAATATATCTAAAATTTGAACAGAGCAGGTAAATGTGGAAAGTCTGCCTTAAGCTTTTAATATACAGTATCAGCCCTTTTCTGAGGTTCACAAAATACTGATACCCTTCTCGTGTTACAAAGAAGAGAAAGGAACAGAACACAGAAGGAAATTTAGATTTCTGAAGCTCTTATTTCGTTCTAGTCTACCCATATGTCCCATTAGGATACCCTGCTGGATTGCTAACTTTAGTCACTGACTAGGGGTACTCAGTTGTATTTAAGTTTCCACTTTCCTGGTTATAAAAGGAAAATGAAGCACACGTTGAGGGGAAGAATGTATTTTCCTGTTTATCACCAGGATTTATATGGTTGGTTGATTGTTGGCATGGTTGTTGAGAAAGAAGTTCTTGTGATTTTTAGGACTCAGAGGCAGAGCTGGGTCAGGACACTGGTGCAATCCAGGAAAGGTTTGAATAATGAACTCCCTGTGTGTTTCTTGCTGTCTGTTGGAGGTTTCTAGGCTTCTTCTGATACATGCAACTGGACTTGGCAGAAAATAAATGCTTACATGCCACACCGAGCAGTTTGCTTCTTCAGAAACACGTGCATTTGTAAAACATATCATTACAAATTATCCTCTGTGCTTTTTCCCCACCCAGCCTGTCATGAGCTGTGTTCAAGGTGGCTACCTACATTACCTTGCCTCCCCCTAGTCCCACCTATTTCTCTTCAGAGGAGGCCAAGGAAAGACTGCCAAGAATTCAGAGATGGAGGAAGCCAAAATCTGACCAGCCCTGGAAACCGGTCCATTCGGCTCAAGCATATTGTTGCTGTTTTATTAAAAGGGTTGATTTGGGGAATGTTGTGTTTTCCATGCAGTGTCATGCCTAGCAGCCTCGATTTCCAGCCTTTATTTATATGCCTAATTGTTGCTATGGAAATTCAATATTTAAAGAGGTAATTATTGCTGATCTTGTTGCATGTGTCCATTTCTGATGTCCAGCTGTTAGCTCTTTAGCTCCAGTCTAGCAGATTAATTACTACTATTGATTACTTTGAGCTTCTCTCTTCACACCTGCAGTCTGGGTAATTAGCCGGTGGCCTCCTCTGAAAATTAGGAGCAGTTTCCTTCTGGCACCTTGCCATTTCCCAGCCATGTGCAATGTACTGATGAACAAAAGCAAAATCTATTTTAAATAGAGATATCTGGGTAATGAACTCTTTGTGTTTTTGAACTATCCGTGGATAATTCAAATTACCCTCTGTTAGCAAATATTGTACCTCATTTGATGACTATCTGCAAAAGAAAAAAATTCCAAAACACTGGTTTTTATTCCCACTTCTACCTTGTAGCAAATTTTCTCCGGGGTGTGTGTGTGTGTGTGTGTGTGTGTGTGTGTGTGTGTGTGTGTGTGTGTGTGTGTGTGTGTTTTAACTTTTTAAATCTGCAGCTGAGGGTATTTTCTCTGCTAAATACAGTTTCTACAACCAAAAGGATGGAGAGAATTTTGCCATAACAAAGTTGCAGGTGCTCATGCATGTTCACTTGTCTTTTTCGCTTCCAGTCCTGTCCTAAAAGTTCCAATACCCATCATTTTTGGGCAATTGTTGATGTGAATCAGAGAAAACAAGGTTCCTAAAAGGATAAATCTAAAAGTGTTTTTTCTCTTAAACTTAGGCAAAAAGTGAAGATATCAGAGAGATTATTGGTGTTATTCGGCTCCCATGTGCTAACTTTATTTTGAATGCCTCTTATTCTGGAAAGCAGAACTTGTTACCTTCCCTAGCAGAGGATGCAGTGATTTCATGCTTTTGATCACTGACATGACCTGGTGTATATTCTCCTCTCTTTTGTATATTCTTGGCCCCTTCATACAGGAAATCCAAGCTTGTGACAGAAGCGGGAATGGAGTCCCCAAGTAATCGCATGTACTGATCACCAGCAAGGCAAGCTGTTCCTTTCCATCCGGGCAGGGTTACTCTAATGGTCCCTTCAGCTATTTAGCTTGTGTTGAGTTATCATACAAAAGGGTTATTGCTTATTGTAGAGAAAAAAAAAGTACTTTCCCCCCTGCCTGTGGCATGCATCTGCCAGCTTTCGATGATAGTTTGAAATGGAATAGAGGGAGTCCCAAAGCTCGGGACATCCCGCAGAAGAACTAATCTGGAAACACCATGTTTGTCAAAAAGTATTTGGGCTATCACCTCCACAAGCCCCAAGATCAGTGTTATCACGTTGGGTCCAAGAGTATGTGAGTGCTCCTTTAAGACGTTCTCAGTAGAAGCAAAGAATGGAATTTTATGAGGTTGAAGAGAGTCAGGTGGGAGATGGTACAGACCTAAAATGAGGGGAATGAGTCAAGAGGGCAGGGGCATCCACTCATCAATCCACTGAAGCTTTGGGGATCTCTGATTGGAAGCCTGAGCACTGGCCCTCAGACCAGAAGGTCCCCAGCTGGAATCTCATCATCGCCACTGTTGCTAGATTAAAATCTAAATGGTATACTGCCATTTGGAGGCCTTCTGTGCAGGGTCTCACAGAGTCACCAGTTATTAGGAATGCCTCCTATTATCACAACCCTAAAAGCTATTTGAACGGGAGCCTAATGTGGCTGTGATTTCCAAGGACCATTTACTGTTATTGCAGCTCTGTCTGGTTGTGAGTGGTAGCAGTTAAGCAGAGTTGCCTACATATACGCCTGAGAGGAGGGACAGAGGTAGGGAGGCACCAGAGAAACATTCTTTGGGTCACAAATGTAAATTCAAGGAAAATGAACAGTTGCAAATATATATATATATAAAATTTGGGCAAGGCCATCTCTAATTTTGACAAAGAACTACGCCTCTTCTTTTAAAATAGTAAACATTAACAGATTAAAATTTTCTCCCACCACTAATGTCATTTCCATTGGATATAGTATGGCATATTGTTTTAAAAGTTTAATGCTTTGCAATGAAATCCAATGGTCAGGAATAGTGTTCTGGCTTTGGGGACTATTTAGCATCTCTTATATATGACACATTCTACCCTGTTTGCCTTTGTATATTCATAATTAAGTGAAATCCTATATGTAAGATTCTTTGCAAACTTTAAACCATCGTACAAATGTTCACTATCGGTTGGATGAAGATACACAGATAGGGAAAGTTCTGATTTTATTGGTATTGGAAAGTCCAAGATGAGAAAACTCCTTTCACCAATGCAGGTTGGCACCTCCTCTACAATTTATAGTTTCAGAGAGTTGTCAGAGGCACTGGGATATTGTGACTTGCCCAGGGTCATAAAGCCAGTAGATGTCAGAGGCAAAACTTGAACTCGAGTTTTGAGGCTGCATCTCTAAGCCATCATGTCTAGTAAACATATATCCCTGCACAAAATAGGTATACATATATATCTGATTCAGATAACATTCTTAGATAATTGAATTCAAAGTTACTTATCTTTGAGGAAACTTTTATACTCTACATATAAATTCAAGGAACTTATTTTGTGCCTGCTTTTCTTATAAATCCTTTGGAGTCTAGGTTGCTTTTTAACTTTTTTAGAACTCTTCATCTTCCCTCTATGTCCCCACAAAACAAAACAAAATAGGAAAAAACAGCCCTGACTTATAGTTTTCTTTTTTTCTGTTGGCCCCCAGGTATCCACTATTTTCTCAAATACATTTGCTCAGAACCTCATCCATGATTCTTCCTTTTTTTCTTGTTTTACTATCCATATCTGATCCAAATCCAAATCCTTTGATTCTACTACCACAATATCTTTGGAATTTTGCTTGTACTACACTACCCAAATTCAAGTTCTCTGAATTAGTCAGAGGGGTCTTACGTTCCAGATTTGGCTCAGAACGAGCACCCTCATACTACAAAAGTGCTGATATATTTATTGAAAATCATTAAAGGGTAAAGGAATCAAAGATATATGATGAAAAATTACATGCAATCATAGTTGCAATTAGATGTTTCTCCTTGCTTTTCTCTTTGAAACTAGAAACTCATCTTAAATGCCAATTACATATTCTAGGAGAAATATGTCCCTTTCTTTCAATCCTTCTGATCTCCATCCTTCAGATTTCTTTTATCTTTAAAATGGTAGTTATTTATTTATTTTGCTAGACTACATATTAATAATTGTTTCCTGACATTTTGTGATTCATATTCTCTCTCTCCTTACCTCCTCCCCTCCCCCAAAGTGGCGGGTAATATGACATAGGTTATTCATATGTTATCGTACAATATATTTCTAATTTTGTAATGTAAAAGAAGACAAATATCATTTATACAAGAAGGTTTCTTTTATCTTTAAATTCTGGTTGCTACTCTAGCTTCATGATTATTGGGGCAATTGTTAAAACTTGGTCCAATATGACTTGATCTGCATATCTCTGGAATCTTCCCTTTCCTTATTTTACAATCTTGTTTTTCTGCATTTCTCTCATTCCCCTTAGGACTCTGCCCAGCCTTCTACCTTTCAACCTATTTTTCTTGCTCTCACATAAATTCTTATTATGCCTACTTGGTTTGTTCTCTTTCTAGACATTTGTAGAGCCATTGGGTCTTAATGGAAATTGCAGTGGGACCTGGCCAAAGTTCACTACATCCTCCTACCTGAGAGATTGTGATAGTCTTCTAACTCATCTCTCTGCTTTCATTCTCTCCCCCTCTCTAAAATATCTTTTACATGTTGTGTAATTTTCCGAATGCATAGGTCAGATCACTTCACTCAATCAAGAATCTTCAGTAGCATCCCATTGCCTATAGAGGGAACTTCTTATTGCAAAATTCAGGGCTCTCCATATGCACCTAAATCATCATCATGATTTCCTTCACAAACAATATGATCTAGCTGAACTCTGCTAGTTAATGTTTTCTGGTTTTATCTGACTTCTACTAACTTACATTTGTAGAATGGATTCTTATACTGAATGTGCACACTTAAATCCTTTCTTTTCTGAGTAACACTTCTTCTTTGATATCTTTCCTGATTCTCTTAGTGAGAAAGTTTCTCCTTTATATAGCTTTTTTTGCTGCCTTGTTTGCTCTCACATAAGTACTGATTCATTTTCTAAATTTTGATATGGTTGTTTGTGTATACATTGCATTTTCTCCCATAAAATCATAAGATTTTTTTTAAACCCTTGCCTTCTTTCTTAGAATCAATACTGGATATTGGTTTTAAGGCAGAAGAGGGGTAAAAGGCTAGGCAATGGGGGTTAAGTGACTTGCCCAGGGTCACACAGCTAGGAAATGTCTGAGGCCAGATTTGAAGCCAGAAACTCCCATCTCTAGGCCTGGCTCTCAATCTACTGAGCCACCCAGCTATCCCCCAAATTATAAGATTTTTGATGGCAGGAATTGGGAGAGGTAATTTAGAAGAGTGTTAAAAGAACATTGAATTGCCAGTTAAAAGCTTTGATGTAGATTGCTTTGCTATTACTCACTACCTATATGATCTTAAGTCAATCACCTAAATTCACCCTGGCCTCAGTTTTCTTGTTTTGTAAAAATGAGGGTTTGGAAAAACTGATTTATTCTCTTTTATTGCTGATCCTATGATCCTACTTTTAATTTTATATCTCCAGTATCCAGATCAATTTCTCATACTTAATCAGTGTTCATTGAATTAAATTTAATAAGCTAGTTGTCTTCAAATATTTGAAAGATTGTCACATGGAAAAGAGATTATACTTATCTGGTGTTGCTTCAGAGGGCAGAACTAGGAACAATAGTTAGAAATTACAAAGGAAGAACCCTTGCTACATGAGGAATGAGGTATGAGCTAAAAGTCACATTCACTCCAACTGTTACATGGAAAATGACTTCCCAATAATTAGAAATGCTCCAAAATAGTCTGCTTCATGAGCTAACGAATTTCTTCTTCCTGGAGTTCTTATGTGAAAGGGTGATATAACTGATTCTGCTTGGCTTTATGTGTTTAGAATTTGCAAGGAGCCTTACTTTAAGAAAAATCTTAACAATGAGAGGTACCTCAAACAGGAGTAGGTGGTTTCAGGAGGTAAGAAGTTGCCCCTAATTAATAATCTTCAACAAAGACTAGATGACTCACTTATTAGATAAATTAGAGAGGGGATTCTTATTTAGTTTTCGGTGGGAGAAGATATCCTCTTAGTTTCCTTCTAAATCTGAGAACCTGAGATTCTCTTTCCAAGGCATTTCTCCTCTAATATAGGATTTATCTACAATGTCCACATGATAGGGAGATGAGTGATGGTTTTATGAAATTTCAGAACATAGACCATTGATGAATCTCCTATTTGCTTCACTTGATCTGGATCAATATACTCATGATATTTTCCATTTTATTTGTGGTGGAAAGAGTTTATTTTATTTAGTACAGAGTTTCTCTATTTGAATTATGAAAAATAAGTCCACTAAAGTCAGATGTAATAATGAACCTCTTTCAGACTTAGTTTCACCACTCCTAGTTGGTATCACCTTCATCCAAGGGGAACACTTAGTTTTGTGTTCCCCTCTTTTGCACAGTTTATTGATCAAAGCCTTTTCTAGATGCCCATGATTTTCTTGCCTCATCCATGAGATAAAGACCTGAGGTAAAGGAATTTGGGGCTTGAGCAGAAGGCACTCTTTGTACTGTTGTATGTCCCAGCATCCATCAGGCAGAATAATCGGTGTCATAAATTTTTCTGTAGGGAAGCATTCCTGCTGAACTGGAGCATATCTATGGATTAATACTGATCTTTAGCTGGGAAAGTGGAGCAAAAAATGCCTTGCTACACTTCCCTCCTGTACACAGCTTTTCTTGCTTCCCTCTGTTGCTTGAGAATGCTATTTCCCAATGAAATGATCAATCTAATGACATATCATCACTTACTATTATTACCGTGCAATGTGGTATCTCTTTTATTTAGGAACATAATGATTTTTGGAAAGAACTTTTGAAAGAACATTGATTCTAGGGCAGTCCCTTCCCAATCTCACTGTATGTGAAAATGCCTCCAAAGGCATAAAATCATCTGTGTCCTCAATCATAGGATATGATTGTATGATGGGGATTTGCTTTGCAGTTTGTAATATAAGACAGCTACTCTACAATAGATTTTTCTTCCCCAAATTAGGGGAACTTGGACTTTTCTGATTGTTTTTTTTCCTTTTCCTTTGTGTGTGTGTGTGTGTGTGTGTGTGTGTGTGTGTGTGTGTGTGTGTGTCCCAATCGTAGAATCAACTCTTGCCCTAATGAGCTGAAACTACATTAGTAAAATCTTAGGCAGATAAATTGACTCAAACCTTGGTTTGATGATCCTACTTAAGACATTCAATTAATTCTATTTTGCTACAAGCTAATTTATGACTTTGTATTTATTCAAAAAATGTTGAACATACAAATCAGTAGGAGACAAGGTAATGAATTATTCTACCTTCCTTCTTGCTATTGCCTCTGTGCCGAACTAGAAGTAAGGAAGGAAGAGGAAATAAGAAAGAAAGGCTTTTTGATGTATGAAATGTGGGTATTTTCTCCTCATACCATGCAGTCTTTAACTGGAGTAAACACATAATCAGGCCCTCTAGGAGATGCTAATTAGTGCAGTAAATGTTAGTTTATTAATTGCCGTTACAATTTTCTTTGTTTCACCAGTGAATAGATTTTTTTTGAGCCTAGATTTGATGTGGTATGTCTGTGGAATTTGTTTCTCTTTGTGGCAAATGAAGACAAGCAGCCTGATAAAGCTATGATGTATTAACAACGGACCTTGTGATCCCTGTTTCTAGAGGGAAGCTTAGAAATGGCTGCCGAACAATACGAGAGAAGAGAAAAAACTGAGAGTTTTATAGAAATTGACTTCTCCATCTCCACACTGGGTGTATTTTTAATGAGCTCTCCAGATCTACAGGTAGCAAAAGTTTTCTTTGCTGATGTGCAGGGCAACTTGTCAAGACAACCTGCAGAGAACTATGTTCAAAGATGAGCCACAGAACAGAATTGCATTAGGTGATACTGTGTTATATAATTGACTTCCTCCTATCTTGGGAAAAGTGATAAAAGTCAGAGTTGAAGGGCAGAAAAAGCCCCAACCCTCTGATAATTCTTTTTTTTCCCTCCTGTGTCAATATCTTATTAAAACAAGAAGATGTTATTTTCTTTACTCTTTCTCCTACCATCCCTTCCTCACCCTCGCTCTCCACTCTTCTACACAGCCTCATTCATGGCTACTTGTGGTTTTAAAATTATAGTTTTTAAAAGCATATTGATCACACATAATGCTTTTGTTACAGAAGTAAGAATATGAAACATTTCCCAGCAAGTGACTTCAAATCCACAGACAGCTCTGTTCTTTTGTTTTTCATCTTTTTTCAGAGGGCAAGAAAAAAATTGTATGTGACTCCACATAATGATAGTAAAGAATATTGTAATGTTAATTTTGGCTACACTTTTAGGAGAGAAACATATGGTAAACTTTTGCTGCTGCCATTTTGTATATAATACCAAGGATCCAGTTTCCAACCTTCCAAACAGCTTCTATTAAAGTAGTCAATAAATGTGACCAAAACCTACATTTCAAAGTTCTACATCTCCCTATTCTCTTACAAACATTGGTTAGAAAAATGGTTCCTCAGATCCGATACCTACCTATCAATCTAAAGTTAAATCATCCTTTATGGCTATCATTTATTGCCTATCTAAAGAGAAAAAAACCCTACAGGTCCAGCAGTCTTTTGATTGTAAGGAATAGCAGATAGCAGACTATAGTAGCCCTATTAAATCAAACACCTGCCATTTCTACCCATGGGTGCTTGGAAAGTGAGCCAGCATGGAATCACTCACAAAATCAGCTAACAAAGGAGGACACAGGTACCCAGACATTCTTTTTGAGGATCAGAGGTAAGTGTCCTTGGCTCATGGAGGAATTGATTTTTCTGTCAAGAAGGTTTCAAAGACTCTTTTTTTTGTGTGTGTGTTGTCTGTCACTAACAGAGATGCCTCCCATTGTCCTTCCTGTTCTGCTCTCCTAGTGTGACTTAGCACCAGCATTTCTAGAGTGTTTCCCCTCAGAAATTGTGAGGAGACGAACCAGGACTATTCTGAGGTGTCAGCTCAGCATGAAAGGGAATTAAAAAAGGATGGAGAAGAGTAGCCCTAATAACTATAGACCTCAAAATAAAGAAAGATGGATTACATTGTGAGAGATGGCACCCAGAGAATAAGTCCCTATGAAGTCTGCTGGCTTTTCACTTGGTATAAATAAGAGGAAAATCATAGGGATTTCTCTTGGCTTCATGGGACAGGATGGGGAGCATGGTCCTGTGATTTGGCAGTCCAGTTACCACAGGTGCACAGAAGAAGCCAACTCTTTGAAGAAGATGTCCCCCCAAAAGAAATAGTAACAGAAGGGGGCCACAACCTACACTGTAGCACTTGATAGTGTTTCAGGAAGGCATCTACAAATAGCTCTATGCGTCTTGGATGGACTTTTTCTTTATGTGAAAGAGTCATCCTTAAGAGGGACTTTTTTTGTTTGTTTTTGTCTTTATATCTCCAACCCCTAGTGCAGTACCTGGATGATAGGTAGGTGAATGTTTGTTGTTGAATTCCATATACTGAAACATTTTTGTGGGACTTTGGGAAAATCACTTAATTTTTCTGAGTCTCAGTTCTTCATCTGTAAAGGCAAAGGGTTAATGCCTTCTCTCTTAATTATTTTCTATTTATCATGTACATAGCTTCATGTTGTCTCCCCTATTAGAATGTAGGCTCCTTGAGGGTAGAGACTATCTTTGGACTCTTTCTGTATGCCTAGCACGTTGCACAGTACCTGACACAGAGTAGATTAATAAATGTTTATTTATTGATTGATTCTACAATCCCTTCTAACTCTAAATGTAGGGTCCACTGATATCTGTGGACCTGAGTACAATTCTCTTCCAGGCTCAATGGTAACTTTTTTTTTTTTTACTCTTTCTCAACCCAATTGAAATGAGTATTAAGATTTAAATATTCTTTTAGTAATTAGAAAAAAAGAATGGAAACTTGTTAACTTAAGACTCAGGGAATTAGTTTCTATTTGATATGACCTTGAAGACTTTTTGGATTGGAGGGAGGCATCTAGACCTGTGATTGTATCAGTGTGGGCTAATCTTAGTGGGAAAATACCTTCCCTAGATTCAGATCAGCATCTTATCTCTAATTTAGTCACTGACAATTAAAGAGTTTGCTCAGAATCACACAACTAGTGTGTGTCAAAGGTAGGACTTGAACCTGAAGGCAAAGCTTGTCAGACTCATAGAATTTTCTTAGAAATGTATATCTATCTACTGGTCAACATACTCCACCATTTTTGCCCTGGATGTGGGTCAGGAATGCATTATTCATGTATTGTTCTCTAAGGGTTTGGAGCTAGTTTTAGCCCTGGGATGGGTCAGATGCCACTGAAGAAAAATTATTTATTAATTCTCCATTTCTTTTCTTTTTCTGTCTGAGCTCATTCATTCCCTAATCTTTTGGAGCAGAATGAAAAAGCCTGAATTCTGCTTTCCAGATCATTTTTCATAAGAAATCATTACTTTTTACATGGAATCTTTTCTGATTTTCTCCCAGTCAGTACTGTTTTCAATCCTTCCCAATGTCTTTGAATTTTTCACTTTGTATTGATTGATTTTATATTTATTCTGTTTATACTTCTGTATGTATTTATTGTCTTCCCCATTAGGACAGAAACTCTTTGTGAGTGGGGATTGTTTAATCCCATGTGCCTGTATCCCTAGCATCCAGCACTGTGACTGGTATACATATGAATAAATACTTGATTGATTTAACTCACTCATATGATTTAACTCAGAGCTTTCATGTAAAAATTGCAAAGATGGTGGTGAATGCAGTCATCAGAAGGGGCTACCTTGTCCTCATTGACCTCATGGTTGAAGCAGTGAAGTAATATCTTCCCTCTTTTTTCTTAACCCTTCTTTCTGTCATAGTATTAACTCCAAGACAGAAGAGCAACAAGGGTTAGGCAACTGGGGATAAGCAACTTACCTAGGATCACACAGCTAGGGATTGTCTGAGGTCAAATATGAACCCAGGTCCTTCTGTCTCCAGGCATGGAGTTCTGTCCACCAGGCTACATTTTGTAATGTCTCTGGAAACTCATTGCACCTGAAGCCTGTTTTTCTGACCAGATGTCAATCAATCCTCAGTCTCTGTTTATTTTGCAAAACAACTTAACCTTCCATGTTGCTGCCCCTCCCAAGCACTCCTCTCTTTTGAGTTGTATTTAAATCCTATCCCTTCTGCTCCTTTGTGGTATTCCTGTACTTGGCACTGTGTGATGCCCAGACTAGGAATCCCCTTGCCTCCATTAAAGAGTCTTATTTTTGCTACTTTGATAGTTCTCTTTATTTCAGGTTCTGACAATGGCAATATTTTAGGAAGGATTTTGATAATATCATGCATTATTTGGACTAGTTGAAGAAACAAGAGAGGTCTACCTTGGAGGAAGAAGATAAGTGATATCACAATATATGTGATATGACTGTTGTTCTCCAGTACTTGGAGGGTTCTCACTGGGATACTTGTTCTGCTTGGACTGAGAGTGTAAAACTAAGGAGGATGAATGGAAATTGTGGAGAGGTAGATTTAAGCTTGAAGCAAAAATAGTCTTTTTCTAGTAATTAGAGCTGTTCAGAGTAAAACCAGGATGCCTAGGAGGGCAGTAGATTTTCCCTCACTAGAAGTCTTCCCCAAAAAAGCCATTTTGCTTTTAAGGATGTTATAAAGAAGATGGCTTCTTGTTGGGGATACTATCAAGGAAATTCCTGATCTCATTTGGTTTGGCCTGCATGGACTCTGGGATCCCTTACAAATCTTAGATTTCCCAAGCTTATAGATATAGATAAATCTAGAAGGGTTCTCAGGTCATCTAGCTCAGCATCATCCTTTACAGATGAGGAAACTGAGAATAAATGATTTGCTCAAGGAGATTAAGTGACAACTGAGATCACAAAGGTTGTATTCCACCCATCAGAGGTAGAATTTGAACCCAGAACCCTTGATACTAGGGTAAGTACCCTTTCCACAATAAGCTCCTAAAAGCAATATACAAAATGAAATTATTATTCTCATCATTTTCACCATTATTAATCCTATATATTTGGAATGAGAGGCAGCATGATATTGAGCAAAAAGGTTCATCTCTCTTCTGGCATATATGACTGGACCAGTCATTTAACCTGTCAAGGATGCAGGCCAGTGATGTCAAACTCAAATAGAAGCAGGAACCACTACACTTTACATAAGGATCCTTGACTTAGAAAATCACATCTTAGTATATACATATGATATTTTGTATTTTGATTTATTTTGATAAATATTACCCAATTCCATTTGAATCTAGTTGGCTCCACAAGGTTTTCTGACCTCAATGATGCTGCCTGCAGCTCAGTTTTTGACATTTCTGAACTAGGCAAATCTCTAAGTTGCTAAGAAGCTGCTGACTTGTATCTTGGTAGAGTGGGTTCTCTGGAAAGTGTTTCCTCACTTGAGAGTTCACTAGAGACATACAGGTCCATGACATATCCTTATGCACTTGGTATATGTTGGCATTTCTCATTTTCCCTTTTCAAATGAGTCTTGGTATTGTTTGTATTTACACTCTGAAGCTTAAAAAAGTCTATCAACAGACAGCAAATGGAATAGGCTTTCAGTCTTTTAAATGAATGATTTAAACTTCAAATAATTCTCCCACCCTAGAGCACTTTAGCAATGAAAGTGATGAATGTGGTTAAAAACGCACTTTACAAACCTGGTTTAATATCTAGTATGTTCCCAAGTGAGTCATATGAAGAATGTGTATCTCCACATTCGACAATATGTTTAAACAGAGAAATATGATAAGCTCTGCTATCCAGCATTGTTGGGGCACGGGGTGCTCTGGTTAATCAAATATTAGGGCTATAGAGAGTTGCCATATGTACCATACATAGATGAATAATTTGCATATAATTAGGATACAATGAAATCCTCAACCCTGTACGAAACATAATTAAATTTATCTTTGATGATTCAAAAGGCACTTCAAGATCTTAAAGTGACTCGGGGTCGTAATTAGATACTTTTTATCATTATAATATAAAATATGGAAAGAGTAGTTAGTCAGTGGTGTGTTCTGGTCTATAGAAATCTGACTTTTGTTCTGTTTGGTTATACTATTTATTTGGTTATACTATTTACAAACAGCTTACACCAGTGCTCTGATGCTTCATGATGGTGAGGACCAGAAAGCTGAATGCCCTGATCAGCTCGATCCAGTAGAAATGATTTCAAATATAGGTCCAGTGATATACTGCATGTCTCTTGTCCCAGGCCAAAAAAGCAATGGCGGTTAATAGTCAAAGTGTATGAACAGAGGGATTATCCGTCAATCAGGGAATGACTGAATAAAACGACAAGCAGAAGAATCTTGAAAGACTTACATGAACTGATGCAAAATGAAGTAGGTAGGACCAGAAAAACATTATACATAGTGACAGGATATTTCTTGATGAACAACTGTGAATAACTTAGTTTTTCTTGTCAATGCAGTGATCCAAGAGACTCATGATGAAAAATGCCATCTACTCTCAGAGAAAGAACTGATGCAGCCTGAATATAGACTGAAATATACTATATTTCATTTTTCTTCTTCTTTTTTCCATTTGAGATATTTACCACAAAATAGCTAATATGGAAAAAATGCTTTACATGACTATACATATAAAATCTATATCAGATTGCTTAGGGTCTCAGGGAGGGTGGAAAGGAGCAAGGGAGGGAGGGAGAGAGGATCAGAAGAAGGGAAAGAATTTGGAACTCAAAACTTAAGAAAAGTATGTTAAAATTGTTTTGCTTGCAATAGGGGAAAAGATAAAATACTATTAAAAAACAGTGTATGAACAATTTTGGAACCCCCCTGGAATAATTTCAAATTGTTTATAGAAGTTAATCAATTCAAAGTTTAATTAGGCCAGTGAATTATTCTTCCTGTATTCCCCTAGCTACTCTAACAATGGGGTTTCCCATCTTTCCTAGCTTGATGAAACCCTTTCATTTTATAAATTAAGAAAATGAGACCATCAGGGATTAAATAGCTTGATTGAGATAACCAAATAGTAAATAGTAGAGCCGGGATTTGAACTTAATGTTTCCTTAATCTATGTATGCCACATGCTCTGTTAATCTTTACAAAATAGAAACATGAGATCACATAGCTAGACCTAGAAGGGAACTTAGAAGCTATCTAGTCCTATTCCCTCCTTGACACAAGAGGAACATCTGTTTGTTTTTCTTATTTGTCACCACAAAGCATGTAAAAAGCATGCTTTTTGACCCAGTAATAATCCTCTTAGGTTTATTTCCTATCATGACCAAGGAAAAGGGATAAGAAACTAAATGTTCTAAAATATTTGTAACGATTTTTTTGTAGTGGCAAAGAACTGGGAATTGATGGGATGTCCATAAGTTGAGGAAAGGGTAAACAAGATGTGGTATATGCCAACTATGGAATACTACTGTGCCACAGGAAATGACAGATTACATGATTACAAAAAAAAAAGCTTGGAAAGACATATGTAGTGATGCAAAGTGAAGTGAGCAAAAAAAGAACCTTGTACACAGTAACAACAAGAACGTTTGATGGTCAACTGTGAATGACTTAACTATTATCAATAAAGCAAAGAACCAGCACAATTATAAAGGACTCATGAGAAAAAAGGATATCTACCACTATAAAAGGAATGTATGGAGTCTGAATGCAGACTGAATCAAACCATTCTTCACTTTATTTCATCTGATTTTTTTCTCTAGTGTAAGCACAAGGGAACTTGTTGTATAACATGATTAGCAAAGAAATACATATTATATGGCAATACACACACACATATATATACATACATACACATGTGTATGTATATATATATATGTATATATATATATATATAGCCTATATCATATTACCTATCTCCTTGAGGAAGGAGGAGAGATAAGAGGGAAGGGAAAAAAAGGGACATAGATTTTAGGCATAGCTAATGTGAGAATTTATTTCTCTTGGATAGGCATATTTGTGATATTTATTTTGATATTATAATTTATTACATATTTACAACAAACATGTTTTATATTATTATATACTATATATGTTATGCAATAACATATATAGTATATACAGTATAAAAAGTAACAAGCATGCTTATGATTAGATTGTGATCAAGTACCACATACTATTTGTAATGTGCTCATTTTTATGATGACTGCTGATGATCTATAAATGTAGTCCTGGTGTCAGAGCATGCTTCCTAACATTAGGATTATGGTACAGTTTGGAGGTGTCTGCTTCATAATCTCTTTACCTTATGCTCTGAGACTTTATTAAATACATGACTCTTTTGTTTAACCCAAAGGGCATTCTAACTGTCTTGCAAGCATTAAATCTAATGACATCAAACATAGAATGAGTATTTGTAACATTTTTGTTGTTGTTCAGTTGTGTCTGACTCTACGTGGTTCCAAGGTCTTTGTCTATGGGGTTTTCTTGGCAAAAACTGGAGTGATTTGTAATTTCCTTCTCCAATTGTCTACATTTGATTTTATTTTGTTGACTTTATAGTTCTTTATTTTTGGGAGATGCAGAAAAAACTTAATATAGTTTTTTCCCCCACTTACATGTAAAAACAATTTTTGACATTCATTTTCTAACACTTTGAGTTCTATATTCTTTCCCTCCCTCACCCCTCCCTGAGACTGTAAGCAATTTGATATTGGTTATACATGTGCTATTATATATAACGTATTTCTATATTCCTCATATTGTGGAAAAAGACAAATATAAAAAAATTCACGAAGAACATCAGATGAAAATAGTATGCTTCAATCTACAGTCAGACTCCATCAGTTCTTCTTTGGAGGAATGCTTCTGAAGATTACTTTGTCTCTTCCCCAGACTTTCCCAGTCCAAATGATTCACACTACCAGCAAAGAGTTAAGGTGTGATTTTTTTCCCTCAGCATGGTTATATGCCTCATCGTTCTTCAGTTCCTTCATTGGGTTACCCTCCATGAACCTTAGTTTCCTCATCTCTAAAGTGAAGAAGTTTGACTAGATGGACTCTCAGGTCTCTTTTATTTCTGGATCTCTGATGTTATGATCCTGTAAATCTTAGTAGAATGTGCTGATTCCCTTTCTTCCCAAACACTGAGGCTTAGAAAAGAACCTTCCCTGACCAATTGGAATAGAAGCAAAACCCAAAGATTTTTAGTTGAGAAAAATGAGCAAGTTACAGATCATCACAGCTGCTTTATCAGTCCCTTATATGTGAAAGACCATGGTGTCAGTGAAAAGAATAGAAATTGGTTGAATGTCACAGATGCATTCTAATCCTGGGCTAGCCTGAAAAGGCTAGAAAGGTATCAAATAGCCTAGTTATGTGTTAGCCCTGGGTATTTCATTCTAAAAGAGTTATAACACTTCTTTGAAGAAGAGTGGAGACAGAGAAAAACAAATGGTAGTGTTGGTAGCAGAAGGAACATCCTAATCATATAAAAAACCAAAAGAAACACTTGTCAAAGAAGTGATCTGCTTACCTAAGGTTCATGGAGGGTAACCTATTTACCTAAGATCTCACAGGTAATAAGCATTATGTAGATGGGATTTGAATTCATGTCCTCTGATAGCAGAACCAATTCTTTTCCTACCCTACTGCTATCTTTTGAAGGACTGTGAAAAATACGCTCTTTCCATTTACCTTTCTATCTTCCTTTCTTCCTCCTAGTCCCCTCTCCCTTAAGACCACACTATGCTCATTACTTTGAGAGACAGAGAAATCTTCAGAAGCATTATGGGTCAAGGACAAAGCTGATTTTTGCTGGGGAAACACCAAATCAGCCATAAGAACTCATGTCAATGACACACAAAGTTAATGGCAACTGCATCCTGACCTCAGGCAAATGCCTTTGAAATAGAAATCTTTGCTTTTAAGTATGGAAAATGATCCAAATAGCTTTATTTCCAAAGTGTCTTGGGATGGGAACCAAATCAAGAATAAAAGAATTAACCAATGACCTAGGGTCATGGTGAAGATCACATAAGATAATGAAGTTAAAATGTTTTTCAAACATTAAAACACCATATAAATTTGAACTACTGCTAAATAAAATAAAACTAACAGAAATTATTTCACTCATCTTCCCTTCTCCCTCCCTTCCTCACTTCCTTCCTTCCTTCCCATTGCTGCTTTCTTCTATTTCTTCTTCTCTCTTTCTTATATAGGAGAGAACCTTGGGTGAAGGATTGGCCCCTTAATTCACTCTACCACCTATTTCCCTAGGCATGAATATTTAGAAGGCACTTAAGGATGGTTTCTAGACAGTGACAGAAATGGAAATTATTTACCCCAGGAACTCTGAATGTATTATTGTTAATTCATTTGCATATTCTTATATGAATAACATGTTGGTGGGGCCAGGAGACCTTAGAATTGTTTTTCTTCCATCATTTTCACCACTATTTACAGGGGAAGACTTACTCCAAATTATTAGTGCCTTCTCCTGTCTTCATCTTTTCCTCGTTATACAAGGAATGCATAATGGCAATTAAATTCTTTAGAATGACAAATAAGTTCAAGTTATTTCTTTGCTTTGTTACTTGTTAGATGCTAAAGAAGAACATATGAAGGGCTTTAAAATAGGTGGATGTTTATTAGTAACTATATTAATAAATAATAAAAACACAATTTGAATATAACTGTGTTTCCATAAACATTTAATTTGTATGTAATGAAATTGCAAATATTTCAAAATTAAGATAGAAGTGGTACAATTGAAATGACAAAACAAAGAAAAGACAATAGATAGTTGATCTAAGAATGGAAGTTCTGAAAATCCTGCTGGAGACATTTAGAAACTGGCTGCTGTAGTTCTAGAAATATGATTTTATGTGTGGGATGGTGTTAATGAAATGTTAACTTTAAAATATATTCTATATTTCCAGAATAATAAAGATGTTAAAAAGTTTAATATCCATACTCAAGTGGACTTTGATTAAATTTGCTTACAGAAATGTGATTTTTTTTACTCTGAGGAGGGGGTGTGCACTAGCTTAGAAATTTGTTAGAAATGTGGAGATAGAAAAATTGCATGTCCTCAGAGACCTAATCCATCTTTGCAGAATCCATCTGAATAAATGAGCCCCTTATTTAACTGGGAGCACACAGTATATTCCATCTGCAGGCTGAATGATTGCTCCATTTCAAGCCTCCTGACTCCCATGGAGCCATCTGGTATGTGCTAGTTTGTATGAATAGGTGAGGATTCCGAGCGCCAAAGTCTTCTACTAGTAAGAGCAAGTGCTTTCCTCCTCACAATCTCAGAGCACATCAAAGCCAGAACAAAACAAAACTCCAAATGCAATTCCCCACAACCTGCTTTCACTTTATTCCTTCCTATTATTTAAATGTAGGTTCCCATTCTTGGGAGAAAATGGCCAGCAGTGAATGAATGCATTTACAGTGGAGAAAAATTGGACTATCATATGTAAAGGACTGCATTTTATATAATTCACAATTCCATTTTCCACCCTTGTTTGGATTAGGTCAAAGAAACTAAAACGCTTCATAGGAGGAAAGTTGTTTCCCACTACATAGTCTACATGAAAGGGGGATGTTAATGATGTAAAAGAAATGGAATGTGGAAGTAAAGATACAGCAAGTGAGATGATGAGACCCAAGAAAGAAGACAAAGGAGAGAATTGAACAGAAGATGTATAGAAGAAAGGAGAGATCTCACCATGTTAAATGAGAAACTGGGAACCAGACTGGTATATGTACATGTTTTCCTTTGTCAAAACTCCTGTTCTTTGGGGGTACTGGGGAGAAGGGTCCCTCAGATTTTCTTTGATTTTAGCTTCTACCAGACCTGGGGTATGTAAGATTATCTTTCAAAATCAGCAGCTATTCTAAACTTTTTTTTTTCTAAGTGTGGTACAGGAAAGGATGAATTACTGAATATTTGGACTCAGCAAGACCTACTTTAGGATCATCTGACCAAAGACCTAGAGCAGGAAGGGATCTGAGAAGCCATCTAGTCTAATCAACTCACTCATTTTATAGGTAAGGGATCTGAGAATCAGAACAATGCAGTGACTTACCTAGGGTAACACAATAAGTGGCAGAACAAGGATTTGAACCAAGATTGTCTCACTCCCTTCTTCTTTCCACAGCATTCTTTCTTCGGCATATGAGAAGAACTTATTTCTCCCAAGCTCTTCTTTGGAAGAAATAGTTTTTTCCATAATAGCCACTTTTTTTACACAGTTGAAACCTTTATTAAGAATTTACTTGGTCTGTATACGATGACTGTAATCTTGGACAAGCCCTAGATAATTGAGACCTCTGAACTGTTCATATGGTTAGTCAAGAAGGATTCCAAATTATTTATTATTAATGTAATGCATTTGGTAAGACTATCCTAGAATCTCCGCTCTCCCCCTCTCAAAAAAAGTCTGTTTCATTTTTGAAGAAAAACACGCTCCTTTATAAAGCTGATATCATTTCATAACACACTGTTCTCATTTGCTCTACATTCTAAAATGCTGAAAATGGCTGCGAGGAGCTTCCTTTGTCTGTCTGGGCTTCTTCCTTGGAGTGCTAGTGATGCCTGATTAAATTAGCAATCAGAGATGCAGTCATGGCTATTTTGTGACTTTGAGAGCCTTGATTGTGAATTATATTTACAGATTGCACTATCTTTCTAAATGGGGCTCTTTGTGTTTGAGAACCTCCCCAGTTCTGCAGTCTGTGATCAAATCAAGTGTGGCTGTACTCCTCTGCTGGTGCCAAGCTTTAGGGCAGCTGGGCTGGGCAAAGTCATTTGGTTTGGGTGCTGAATTTAGCCAGGGAGAGGTTTTATGGTTGACAGTCACTTTCTTGATAGATTCTGTATCCTAACTCTGCACATGTTACATTTGAATGGTCTAACCACCTAATGCTTGAGCTCACATAACTTTCAAAGAGTTATATCTAAAAAGTTAAATCTAAAAAAGATTGGAATCTATCGTATCAATAAATATTGAGTTCCTATTTTAATTGTGAGAGGCAGGGACTATTATTCTCTGAAGTGTGACATCTTCCTCACCCTGGAGATTTATATATGTCTTCCTGTGGCAGAAGTTATGACTAAGGGACTCACATGCTTTAGTTTCCAGAGAATCCTAGACCTTCTAATATTTAGTTTCACATTTTAGTATGTAGTGCTGCTATTTGCTGTTCAGGGGCATACGGATTTTCAGATTTTGTTATTTTGTTCAATCATGTTCAACCCTTTGTGACCCCATTTGAAGTTTTCTTAGCCGTGACACTGGAATGGTTTGCCATTTCCTTCCTTCTCTAGGCCTGTCTCTCAATCTACTGAGCTACCCAGCTGCCCCTTTAATTTGTTTTTTATGTCACTCCACATCTAAACCATGTACCCATTTGGAGGATAATCTTTGTACAAATTGTGAGACATTGGTGTGTACCTAGTTTCTGCCAGTTTTCTTTCTAGTTCCAACCAGTTTTTTTCTAAGAGTTTTTTACCTTAATAGATAAGTTTTTTACCTTAATAGTTGAGGAAACCGAGATACTCAGGGTTAAGTGATTTGCCCAGGGATCACAGTCATAGTGTCTGAGGTCAGTCAGGAAGATGAGTCTTACTGATCCCAGACTCAGTGTTCTATCCATTCTGCCACCAAGCTGCCTTTTTGTAGATCTACCTAACTGGAGATAGCTCCAAGCCTCTGTCTACAGACTAACCCCTTCTTCTTTTGAATGTTCAGTCATTTGGTGAATTCTCACATGATCATGGCATCATGCCATGCTTGGTTAGAGGTCTAACCCAGGTCTTTACCCTGTTAGCTTCTGTTTGATATGGGAATAAAACGAGATGCTTTTAGATTATTCATCAATTAATAAAAGATTTATTTGTTCAGGGTCTAGAAAGGATATTCAACAAGAATACTTCAGAATTGAGCTTTATTAGACTTTCCCTCACTTTCCCTCTCTTCTTAGTCTTTATATGGAAAAGTGTCTGGTCAGCAGAGCTAGAAGTGGTAATTACCTAGACCTGAGACATCTGCCAGATCTAAAAGCCCCAGACACAGCATCTACTGTGTGTAAGACATACAAAGACAAAATAAAAAATTCCTTTCCTGTAAAACAACAACCCCCCCCCCAAAAAAAACCCTTTTTATGCCCCTGTGACCAGGAAATCATCTTCTTATAGCCAGAGGCTACCAGAAAGCTCTGTCAATGAAGGCGTAGTTTAAACTTTGCCCCCTTGGCCAGTCAGGTTTCTAAGAAAATTCAGATTGGCTTTCATGGGGAAATTAGCATAATTTGATTTGGCATAGTGGGAGGGATTTAAATATGCCACTACACTCTGGAAGCAGACACCCATTCTGAAATACCAAATACAATGCCTTTAATCTTTTTTTTTTTTTAAATCATTACCTTTTGCCTTAAAATCACTTCTAAGGCAGAATAACCTTAAGGGGTAGGCAATTGGGATTAAGTGACTTGTCCAGGATCACCAAGCTAGAAAGTGTCTGACCAAATTTGAATTTAGGACCTTCCTTCTTCAGGCCTGGCTCTCTATCTATTGAGCCATCTAATTGCCCCATAGCACTTTTAATCTTAACACAGACCCAATGAATAAATGAACAATAGTTAATAACAAAGAGTCTATCCTCATAATAACAAATGAGCTGCAAGCCCACTGCTATCTTGGATCAAGTGATGTGGAGCCAGAAGTTGTTGGCAATGTATGGTTTGATCTCTCCTTTGAGTAGTCAAAGAAGTTGAATAGCAATTTCCATAAACTGGTAATGATATAGAAACTCTGGGGTCAGATTCTATTCTCATTTATGACATGGAAGAGGAAAAATAAGGGAGTTGGTGAGAACATGGGCTTGGGAGAGTCTGTGCTATGTGATTATCAATTTCAGCCTTTGATCTATTGTAGCTGCCCCTATGCATCCTGAACAAATTGTGCACTACTAGCAGCTAGCTCAACAAGGATCATTTCTACCATTATTTGTCTCCATGTACTCTTCACTCTGACCTTCATCACTAATCTTGCTCCTCTAGCCCAATGCCCATTGTTCCTGATATCAGCAGAAAAAGGTAATTATAGTGAGGATCTTTATATTACCTTGCAAGATTTTTTAGCCTTTTGTAGCTACAAAGAAGTCTAAGATTTGGTTTCAATGCCCAGACAGTTTATAACCTAACTAGGGAGACAAAATAATAGATTAAAAGTAACTAACAACATAAGGCAATCTCTAATGAGCATAAAATAAGAGATACTTTTAACCAGTAGCATTTGGGTTAAATTTTGTTTTGTAATTTGAAAGTACAGATGGTCTCAGACATGGAAATCAATGTTTATACAAGCAGCATCCTGAAATTGTAAAAGGTTTAGCCATTGCAAATAACATACACTTTGGTAAGATTGAAAGAGGCTAGCAAGGTAAGAGGTGATTAGAATGTATTGAAAATAATACACTTTGGGGAAACATTTTCGATTTCTTTTTTATATACTGTTTTTGTTGATAAAATATATCCCTTCCCATTCATCTACTCAGAGAGCATTTTCTTATGAGAAATACAAAAAAAAAAGAATAGAATAAAGGTCAATAAAACTACCACATCAGCTATGTCTGACAATATATGGAAGATTTTATATCCATAGCCCTCAACTTCTGCAAAGAGGGTAGGGAGTTGGATTTTCTCAACTCTTCAACTATTTTTCCTCCCTCCATCCCTCCCTTCCTCCCTCCCTCTCTCCCTTCCTCCCTTCCTCCCTCCATCCCTCCCTCCTTCCCTCCCTCCTTCCCTTCCTCCCTCCTTCCTTTCCTTTCTTC
>NC_058130.1:597487469-597500111 GCF_016433145.1 Gracilinanus agilis | reverse complement strand
TGCCTTGCTAACTTCTTTCATCCTCAGTTTCCTCATCTGTAAAATTGGAATAATAATAACACTTAATTGAATTGTTGTGAAGTTCAAAAGAGATAACATATGCCAAGCCTCCATTTTCCCTACTTTCCCCCATTATTTCCCTTGAGGATGAAAAAATATTAGATGAAAACTGGAATTTGACCTAAAGTTACATTTCTAAATTAAGCATCATTCTGTTTTGCCTTTTTGTCAAAGGGGAGGAAATGAAATATATTAAAAATAACATTGGATGAAGAATCTAGAAACCCAGACTCTAGTCTTGGCTTTGCTTCTCTCTACCTCTGTGACTTATATGTCACTTAACATTCTGGGCCTCAGTTTCCTCATCTGTAAAATGGTTGGAATTAGGTAACATCTCAGTTATTTTCTAATTCCAAAGTTCTTTGATTCTAAGGTTCTATGGATCATACCATAGAAGAGTAAGTTAACAAAATAAATCATGTTGATGAAGATAATGACTTCCACTGTTAAATCTTTGAAAAATGTTTTGTATCACATTGGCATGGTCCATGGGACATTGTTTCACCAGGAATTAGAGGTCTAGGTTCTATTCTGAAATCTATCCTTAGCTGACTATATCACTACGGGCAAATCATAGATCCTGTCTCTCAGTTTCTCAACTATAAATACCCCAATCTTCCTTACAGATGAAAACAATGTGCTTGTGTTTGAATGTGTTTTGAAAATTATAGAAGGACTATGCAAATACAAGGTGATTATTAATAGATGATTTATTTACTGGTGGGGTTGGGGTTTTCGAAATGAATCAACAAGAATTTATTAAATGCTAGCCATGTGCCATGTGCCAGGCACTGTGTTAAGTGGCTATGTGAATAGAGACACGAGAAGAGAGGGTAATCGAAAGAGGTTTGGTGACAGAAATAACCAGATTTGGTAACTGACTGGGTGAGGTGATTTGAGAGTGAGGAGTCGACGATAATAAACCTGGATGAATAGAAGTATAATGTTGTCCTTAGCAGTGATATGGACATTAAGAAACAGAATGAGATTGTGTGGGTTTGGGGAGATAATGCATTATTTTTTGACATGTTGAATTTAGATGCTTATAGAATATCTAGTTGGAAGTGTTCTCCCCACTTCACATGGTAGAAGCATAATTAATGTTCAACGAATGAAATCTGAATAAATGAATCTGAAAATGACTAAATAATAAAGATGCCATTGAAAAACACTTCATAAATATTATGTACTATATAATAATAATAAACATTCAAATTCATATAGTGCTTTAAGGACTGTAAAGTGTTTTATATATTTTATCTCATTTGGTTCTAATATCAGTCCTGCAAAGTAGATGGTATTATATGGAATTTTATCCTTTTAGCTTCAGTTTTTTCATCTATAAAATGGGAATGTAATATATATATATACATACATTTATCTATCTCTCTATCATCTATCTAAATGTGATCAAGCTTCCCTCCAAATGTCTTGTCTTCCCTTCACTTTCCTTCCTTTCCTTTCCCTTCCCTTCTTTACACACACACACACACACACACACACACACACACACACACATCAGTGATGGGCAAAGTTTTTAGAGAGGGGGCCAAAGGAAAGGAAATGCTCATCTGTGAGTCTGTCTCTAAGGCAACTCTTTTGAAGTTTCCTTGTATTGTATCCTACTTATTGTATTCGTCAGATTAGGAATAATGTCCAGCAGCCGGATAGAACATTTCAGGGGGCCACATCTGGCCTGCGGGCTGTAGTTTGCCCATCACTGATATATATATATATATTTATATATATATAATTTCTTGTGTCTCCAGTCATTTTTCAGATATGTGCAACTATTTATGACCCCATTTGGCATTTTCTTGGTGAAGATAATGGAAAGGTTTGCCATTTCCTTCTCCAGATCATTTTATAGATAAAGGAACCGAGGTCAACAAGGTTAAGTGATTTGCCCAGGATCTTACAACTAGGAAATATCTGAAGCTATATTTGAACCCCAGAAAATGGGTCTTCCTGACTTCAGGCCTGGCACTCTATCCATTGTACCACTGAGCTGCACCATAAAATACATACTTATATACATGTAAAGTCCCTCTCATGGCATGCAAGCCACATTATTATTGCTGCTGTTTGCATTATTTTTATTAGTTTTATTTTATCATCCTCACAAAACCACTGAGTAGTAGTTTTGGACACAGGATCACCAGCACCTGCATCTTAGATTGCAGGAACAGCAATGCCATTAATAGAGGCTGACTCTCTCAGGAGTGGTTTTTAAAGTACACCAGCAATCTGCATATAGCATGTATTATTTATTGTTACACATAGGCTTCTTAGCCTAAAATCAGGAAAAAAACCCACAACCTCAAAACTAAATATACCCTCCCCACTTAGATTCGAACATCAGTGGATAAGTTAGACGCTTATTGAAGGAAAATCTTAATGATATTGGTTTTCCTACAAACCAACTTGCTTTTGATTTTCGGGAGCTGCTGGCTTATTATGTTGTTTTTGAAAATTTTTGTTTACATTTTTAAGGAGATAGGAGTGAACTGTGCAGAAATGACAGTGCCTTTCTATGTAGTCCAGCATTAGCTTCCTTTTTGAATTCTTTCCTTTTGGAGGGAAGGGCTACCAGCCTGCTGCTCAGTGACTAATAAACTTGATTCATCCTCACTCCCCACAGGGCTATCCGCCTTCTTACCACTGTTTGACATTTTACAGTTTAATTAAGATCACCCTCCAAGCAGCACACCACTAAGAGAATGACAGATTTCTCCCCCTGCAACAAGATGCCAACAATAGGGCAATTCACTGTGACTGCTATTGTGAGGGCCACTTGTCGTGTGCTACTCAGCCACCTAAGGGGGCTCTGCCTAGGATGAATGTGTATGTGTTGTGTGAATGTATATGCACACACACGAGGGAGAAACAAGAGCCTAGCTCCTTCACAGAGGAGACTTTATGTTGCAGCTATCTGAACTTGGGTGAAGGACCACAGGATACCTGGTTCTCCATATTACCTTTATAATATTTGAATGACCCAAATATTTAACAGCATGGTAACAAATGTGATGGAAATCAGATTCTGTAGCTTGTATCCTAACCCTTTCTGTCCTGGTTTTGAGGATGTTGTAGCATAGGGCTCTTTGGTAAGGAAGGCAGGGAGTATAACTAAACAGGAGCCTGCTCTCAAGGGCGAGTCTATGTAGGAGCTTGAATTCAACTATCACACATCACTCCCTCCTTCTTCTCCTTCTCCATCTTCCACAAAACGAAACAATATTTCTATTGAATTTGACCCTGAATCTGGGAAGGCAAAGCTTTCTCCTTAAACCTTGTATAGATAAGGTAGAGATATCTGGTGGGAAGCTGCGGGGGGGGGTTGCCCCATTTCCTCTGGGTCTAGCTGTTCCTGAGATGGTCCTCATGTCAGGGAATTTTGTGATCATTAAAACTGGTATTACCTGCTTTGCTAAGACCTAAGGAGGTAATGGGTGGCCAGAGCTGAAGACTCTGGGGGAAAGGTATGATGAAATTAAGGGTGTGTTGGTAAATATTAACAATGAAATCTCTAAGAAAAAATGTACTCACGATATGCTTTCTAAAAATTTAAAAAATATTTTTTCCCATGGTTACATGATTCATGTTTTCTCCCTCCCCTTCCTGGAGTTGACAAGCAATTCCACTGGGTTATACATGTATTATTACTCTAAACTTATTTCCATATAATTCATTTTTGTAATAGAGTAACATGATATGCTTTTAAGTTTAAATCTGCAATATTAACTTTTTCCCCCGTTGCTTAATTCTAGACAATTAACAAAATACTAAATCAAACTCTGATTTGTAATATTTGCTGATTCCTGAGGTGTTAATGTTCACTCTGAAAATCTAACAATCAGCTCTTAAGAGCTCTATAAACTAGCTTGAGCAAACTACTGGATAAAATCTTAGTGAAGCGTCTAACTTGAATAGATTATACAGTAGGACCTTGTTTTTCAAGAGTTCAACACAGGTAAATTCAGTTATGTGCAAATGGCAATCAAAAAAATAGAAAAATGCATATAAAAATTCATGGTGCAACGTCTCACGGCAATCCATCCAATCACACTCATTCTTGCTCTGAGAAGTCATTATATTATTTTGTGCCAAACATTAGCTCTTGAATCAGAGTTGTCCAAAGTTCTCACTTATAGCAAGTCATCTCCATCAGAGCAGTGCTTCTCTTGGTTTCATTAACACTATTTAGTTATTAATAACCAAAGCATAAGAATAGTAATGCCAACAGCTCTGATAAGCTTATGAAAGTGTTAAGTTGCCAAGGCATATCCTTATAAGAAATACTGATTAAATAATAAGGTTTGTTGTTATGCATTATTTCCCTCTTACCCAGAATCTTGGAACAGATTGGTTGCATAAAATGAGATCCTCCTGTATCTGGGAAGTGGAGCTTCCTAGGCACCAGGAAATGTGAAAGAAGGAAGATATGCCAGTGCTTGGATATTCAATATGTTGTTTATTGCAAGATTGGGGTTTCAAGCAGAGTGGGACCTAGTGTTTGGGCTCCTTTTCTCCTCTTCTATCTAGTTTCAATCCTTCAAAGTAAAAAATCGATTGGCTATTTCACTTCTTGAGGCGGTCATCCTAAACCTTCCTTTCTTTCCTAGAGACTTCTACACCACTCTTCTTCATTTTTCACACTATAAAGGACTCTTCTTCCTACTGGACTGAGAAATTTGAGGCCATTCATTGTTAGGTTCCTCTTTCTTCTCTATTCTATATCTCAAACTCTATCTACACTATGCCTATTCTCTCTGTTGTTGCTATACTCTCTCTCCTAAAATTGTGCATTTTCTTTTCAGTGCACAAGTCATAACCCCCATGAAAAGAGGAATTAAACATGTGACACACTAGAATGTAGTTGGGAAATATTTAGCAAAATAAGTAAAAATACAGTAAAATATAGATAAAATTGAAACAGAAATATTTAGGGGCAAATTAGTAGCACTTCTTTCTATTTGAGTTTGACCTCACTCTAGTAGAATGTAAGTTCCTGCAAGGCAAGGTCTGTTCTCTGTCTGTCCTCAGTACCTAGTTCATCGTCTAGCATGGTGATGGCAAACCTATGACATGCCTGTCAGCACTGACACGCTTAGCCATTTTCAATGACACATGGCCACATGCAGCCACATACAGAGAATTGTGGGGCCCCATGCCGAGGATGAAACATTTGCTGTAGTAGATGACAATTCTACATATATTAATTTACCTATTTTGGTTTATTAAATACAGTTATATATTACAATTATATATTTTGTTATTTAAACTATAAATATCACAAAATTATGTTTTTTTTTCTTGAAATGACCCACTGCTCAAGTTATGCTTGGTTTTTTGGTGAATTTTGACACACCAAACTCAACAGGTTGTCCATCACTGGCCTAGCATGTAGTTGAGACTTAATAAATGTTTGTTGAATTGAAAGAAGTAGAAATTAGGACAATAGAGTCTGACAGTGTCCTCCCCAACCTACACCTGTTTATCCCTCATCTCTGAAAAAAAATACTCCAAGAGTATCCGTTTCAAGTCTTTGGATCCTCTTTTTCTTCCTGCTGTTATTGCTGACACCCATTAGAAATGGCCTAGGAAACAGGACTGATATGGCACCTGTGGGTTAAACAAAATGGGAATTATTTGTAATTCAAGTTTAGTGGTTCTGTTAAAATCACATGTAATCTTAGTGTATATATGGAAATTTTCATTGAGGTGGAGAATCCTCTAAAAATTGGGAAAAATAATTTTAATCTTAGTGATATTCTTTTCTCTTTTGTTAGAGGAATTTTGGTTTCTTTCTATTTACTTTGTGTATCTTTGCTGGATCCAATATTTACACATTATCTTTTCTCTTAGAATTTGAGTTCCTTAAGATCAGGAGTGTTTTTTTTATTTTTCTTTGTATCCTCAGTCAATGCTTAAAAACAATCAAACAGTCAATGCTTAAAAAATTCTTGTTGACTGACACACTGACTTTTCTTTATACAGTTGTTTCCTAGCATTGGGTTCTTGTTTAGGGTGGAAAGCAAATCCTTTTACTAGAATCTAGATCTAGAGCTATCTGGGATCTTAAAGGTCATTTATTAATGCAAGATTAAATTAATATCCAATAATTCCAGGTATTATATTTTATAAGATTTATTAATGATCACTTGAAGTAAAAGAAATAAAGAAACAAAAATAAAAACCTGAGTAAAGAAAAGTTTTCCCAGTCACGTTTGCTTTGAAAAGAGCAAGGGGTGAGGTCACGCACAAACTTTATCTCCAAAACATAAGGATATAACATGAGAACGAAAGTGGTATGCTGGAAAATAAGAGTCGTGGGGAGCAGATTCTAATTATACATTAAAGAAAAAAAGTAAATTAATTACTTGTTTATTTGCTACTCCTTTACTTCCCTCTTCCCAATAGAGATGGCATCACTTGACAAAAATATATGTGTATATATAAAACTGTGTCTTGCTCATTTCCATTTATCAGTTCTTTTTCTGGAGGTGGACCTATACAAGTCGTTCTTCAAACAATAATTCTGGTGCTGTATATAATGTTCCCTTGGTTCTTCTTATTTCACTCTTTATAACTTTGTATAGGTCTTTCCATTAAAAATTTAATCTGTTCATCATAATTGTTCGTGGGTAGGCAGAGCCAATAAAATTAAAATGACAACCCTACCTAAACTAATCTACTTATTCTATTCCATCACAATTAAATTACTAAATAATTATTTTATTGGGAAAAGATAACAGAAAAATTCACTTGGAAAAACAAAAGGCCAAGAATGTCAAAAGAATTAATTAAAAATGTCAAAAGAATTAATTAAAAAGGTGGACAGGAAAGAGGTCTACCAGTACCGTATTTTAAACTATATTATAAAGCAACAGTTATCAAAACTATCTCTCACTGGCTAAGAAGTAGAAAAATAGATCAGTGGAACAGAACTCACATATAGCAAACACTTATAAAAGATTATAGTAATCTTATGTTTGACAAATGTAAAGATCTAGTTTTTAAGATAATTCATTATTTGGTAAAAATTGTTGGGAAAAACTAGAAAGCATTTTTGGTAGAAACTAGATGTAGACTTACACCCATTATTAAGATTTTTAAAAGATGTTATTCATTCTAATCCAGAGATTCTTAACCTGGGGCTCACTGACTCCTTCAAGTTGGTTGAGTAATTTTTTTCACTAGAATTGAGTTCCTTTGTCATCCTCTATATTTTATTTTGTGCATTTAAACATTTTATTCTGCCAGACTTCCAACATGATCTATGACACACACACACATACACAAATGTTAAAAACTCTTGGTCCAGGTCCTTCATTTGTCAGAATA
The DNA here is from genome assembly GCF_016433145.1 of Gracilinanus agilis. Classification (NCBI taxonomy): domain Eukaryota; kingdom Metazoa; phylum Chordata; class Mammalia; order Didelphimorphia; family Didelphidae; genus Gracilinanus; species Gracilinanus agilis. The sequence continues at coordinate 597,492,704 of NC_058130.1, read as the reverse complement.
ACAATAATAGCTAACATTTATATAGCATTTATTATGTGCATGGCATTGGGGAGCCATATATAGCATAGTAAAAGGCATTGGGGAAAGCAAAATGACTGGTGGTATAAGGATAAAAAATAATAAAGGCTGATATAATAATATAAATTAGTATTTTAATTAAAGCCATGCTGATAGATAAAGTTATTAGACTACACGCTTGTAAGAATTCAAAACTGCCGCCCCAGCCATTATTGCTACCTCTCTTCCTGAGTCTGCTGGCCAAGAGGGCCACTCCCTCCTAACCCAGGAGATTTAAACTGTTCTCTGTGTGGAGACGTAGGCATCCCCACGCCCAAAGAACCGGAACCAGAAACCTGTTGGACCACGGGAAATGTAGTTTGATAATTTCCACGTGTCCATAGAAAATACATATATATACTTAAAGATGGCATCTCCCAAATTTCACTCTTACAGTGGAGAAAAAGAAGGAATAGACACGAAAAACAGAAGGAAAATATAGATGACAAAACTAGAATGCAGAAAGTAAAAAGATAGAAAATACAAATACAGAAATGTCATAGTATCTCTTTTTTTAATAATATTTTATTTTTAGCACTTTGCTAAGCACTCTACAGTTATTATCTTATTTGATCCTCACAATAATTCTGAGTTGTAGGTGCTTTTATTATCTTCATCTTCATTTTACAGATGAGGAAGCTAAGGCAAAAGAGGTTAAATGACTTGCCCAGGATCACATAGCTAGTACGTATCTAAGGCCAGATTTGAACTCAGGTCTTCCTGACCCCAGGCTAGAACTCTATCCAACACATCACCTGGAAGCTGGGACCAAGAAAGGATACTCAGATAGTATCAAAATTGGGGATTGGAGCCTGGGCCTTCTGACCCAGTATTCTTGCTAGCATATTTTGCTCTAGAGTCTGGCTATGGATGGCCTCCAGGCTGATTATTAGTCCCTAAATAAGGACTAAAAATGATGGTAGCACGTTAAGTGGGTCATGCTATGTTACTTTCCCATTCAAGTCAGAAAGCCAGGTAGTTTCCTCGAAGAGACTTTAGAAATGTAAAGGGAATTATCCATAAGAAAATGTGTTCCTGTAGCACCCTAGGGAGATTAGAAGTGCAAAGCACATAATTCTTCTGCATGGAAACAAGTCTGAGTCAGAGATAGATATGAAGCACTGATAATATTAAAGCTGTAACAAATATTTAATTTTCATATTCTGCTCTCTGCCAAATATTGCACCTGCAAATGTTATTTGACAGAAGTTGGACTAAAAGGTTGAATATTGGTTAGGAATACCAATTTATTAACATTTTAGCTTATTTTTTATTATTTTATTATTACCTCCTCCCACTGCTCAATAATAGCTTTGTTCTTTTTCTTACTATCAAATTCTCTTTAATTAGAAGTTTTGATTGTTTTTATAAATTATGGGGAAAAATAAAATACTGAAAAAGAGACATTATGATACTTCTGTATTTCTATTTTCTATCTTTTTTTACTTTCTGTTTCCTAGTTTTGTCACCTATATTTTCCTTCTGTTTTTGTATCTTTTCCTTCTACTTCTTCACCAGTCATTTTGCTTTTCCCAATGCCTTTTCCTCATGGCTTTCCTTAATCAAATCAACTCTGTCATCATTTCTGGAAAGGGTGAGTCAATCTACTGACCAACAACTCCATTCAGTATTGGCATTACTTTCCAAACTCAAATAAGCCTCCCTGGCCTTGACTCCCCATAGTAATGTCTCTCCCTATGAAAATGTTCTTTCTTCAGGGCAGAGAATGTCTTTGTTTTTGTATTTGTAACCTCAGTAATCAGCACAGTTATTGACACATAGTAAGTACTTAATAAATATGGTTTTTATTCATTCACTTTTGAGCTCTTTGCCAGAGCATAGTCAGAGGACCTCAGTGCTAGAGCTAGAAGGGAACTCAGAGGCCATCTAGTTCAACCCCCTATTTCCATAAAAGGGGAAACTGAGTTCCAGAGGTAGCAAGTCATTCACACAAGTTTATATGTGTAGTTAGAGAAGATTTGAACCTAGTCCCTTTAACCCTAAGAAGAGAGTTATTTCCCCTGTACTACACTATATGCCTGAATTATTGAATTTCAAAGTTGAAAGGCTTTAGTGGCCCTCTAGTCCTGTCCAAACCTGACAGAAATTCCCCATAACACATATTTAAGTAGTCATCAAGTCTTGGCTTAGAGACCTCAAAGGAGTAACAGACCATTACTTAGCAATGCAGCCCTTTTCATTTTTTGATAGCTCTAACTGGCGATGTGCTTTTCAATAGTTCAAGCCTAATTTTTCCTTTTTATGAAACATTGTTCCTGGTTCTGTCCATTGGGGCCAAACATAACTTGAGTCCTTCTTCCATATGACAGGCTTTAAGTTATTTAAAGTCAGTTATCCTGATTCCCGTGAGTCTTTTCTCCTCATCCCCAGTTAACATGGATTTCACTGTAGGTGAATCATGAAAGGTAGATTATGCCAAGCCAAAAAGCTGTTAGAATTCTTAGAAAACTCACATAGCATGAATTTAAGGTCCTTTATCATCATGGTGCAAACTTCTATGTGAACTTTCTTGTTTATCCATATGTTTCCCAAAATATGGTGTCTAGAACTGAATATGATATTCTAGACCCAATCTGATTATAATTTGGTCTCTTCTTCCATAGTCTTACTCTCTTCCATGTACTCTGTTATGCAGAAGAACTCAACCTCCTTACTCTTCCTCAGATAAGATATTCTATACCCCAACTCCATGCATTTTCTTTAAAAAAAAAATTTTTAAGCCCTTACCTTCCATTTTAAAATCAATACTGTGTATTGGTTCCATGGCAGAAGAGTGGATTATAGGGGATTAAATGACTTGCCCAGGGTCACACAGTTAGGAAGTATCTGAGGCCAGATTTTTACCCAGGACCTCCCATCTCTAGGCCTGGCTTTCAATCCACTGAGGACTTAGATGCCCCTCTGTGAATCTTTATAGTTCAAGCATTTTATTTTTGGTAAGCAATATATTATTGAATTCTAGTTTCTGGAGAGCATTCTGCTATCCTCTTTCTTTTTAGGAGTGGGTTCATCCCATTCACCTTCACAGTTGTGATCACTGTGTATTTTGCTCTATCATATTATGTTAAATGTTTTCCTTTCTTTGGTCTGGTCCCTCTTTACACAAAGAAGAAGACGGTGACAGAAGAGTGTATGTAACTTCCGGGATCTATATTTTATGTAGTCTAATTCTGGTCCTCTGGCCCTCTTTTTTTTTTCTTCTAAACCAGGTACTGATCACAATTCTTTTACCCTTCCTTCTTTCCTTTGATTCAGATGAAAATATAGGTCAAATTATATCCATGCCTCCATTCTTCCTTTTTTGTATAGTCTTCTACTTACACAACTATGTTCTGTGAGATAGTAAAAATTCCCACTCTTTCTTTACTTAACATAATCATTTTCCCTCTCTTTCTTTTCTTATTTTAATACAACACAAAAATAATAGAATAATTCCCATGCCTGTTGTCTTGTTGAACTTCCTCTATGACCCTTAAGGGCAATAGGGTTATGAGAAGACACATTTATTTCATTAAAATCTAAATAATTTGTGCATAGTCCCTTTTATTTTTCCAATGTAACTTACTTTATGTCCTCTTGGACATTCCAAGCTCTCCTTTCCTTTATAGTAGCCATGACCACATAATCCTGACTCTAGTACTTCAGTACCTAAACTCTTTCTATCTAGCTGCTTGTGGATCTTTTTCTTTTTCTTGGAAACTCTCGATTTTGACATTACTGGAAGTTTTCATTGATGGATTTATTTCAAGAGGGAACCAGCAGATATTTTCCTTTTTCTCATTCTCTTCTGGATCTAATGGATTTTGGCATTTGTTCTTTCATGAGTTCTTGAAATATGATGTTCAAGAACTTTTGGTGGGAGGGTTGACATGGTCTTTAGGTATTCTAGAGATTTCTAAATTAAGTTTCTATAACCTGTTTTCAAGACCAGTTATTTTTGATAGGAGATCTAAAATTTTTTTGTTCACTTTTCTAGTTATTGTTGTTGTTTTTTATTTTGTTTTAGTATATCTTGTTGTTTCACTGAGCTTCAGTCTGGCCAATTGTAATTTTAAAGTCTGTTACTTTGAAAAAAGATTTCATACTTCTTGTGCTTAGCTGTTAATATTCTTTCTAAGTTCTCTACAAAACCCTAATTTCTTTTCCCATTATTTCTTCTGTGAAATAGTGTTCTCATTCACTTACAAGATAATATTTTAACTTTTGCTTCATTTCTCATAGGGATTCTAGTTAACTATTAGCCACGGTGTGTTTTCTTGGAGGTTTTCTAGATTCACTGTAGTTATTCTCTTTTTCTGGGTTTATGTCTTGGAAATCCCTGTGATCAGGGAAGAATTTTTCTTGAGTCCAGATTTACAAATATGAGGAAAAGAGATATTTATAGAATAGTTAGTAATAATAATTCACTCTCATTAAGGGTAGAAGCATGGTACCCAAATGCATTTTCTGTTTAGGGTTCAGAAATCCTATTTGGGAAAATTTATCTTTTATAATAGATGCCAGTATTGAACATTTGCAAAGCCCTTTGTAGAAATTGTGATGTAATTTCTTTCATTATTGTTAGCAAGATTTGATAGTACTATATTATTATGCCCATTTTATGGTAAGAAAATGTTGATGACACAAAACTTTAATGATCTTTTCCTTTTCTTTCTTCCAATAGTTGTCAGAGGACAAGGATTGTGCATCCTTGAAGTTTAATATTTGCTGCAGAGCTAGCTCCCCGAAGTGCCTTGCCTCTTCAAAGGAAATATTGGAGATAGGCCTGGTATGTGCAATTGCCTATGTCTACTGTTTTTGACTATTACTATTAGGAAGGTTGCTCCTTGATTTTAAACTAGCATTGGCTTCATTTCATGTACACACCTGACATGCACTAAATAATATAATTTGGAGTTGCTTTGGTTTTTTTATGTTCTATTTTCTAAGTCCTGATAATTTTTTTTCACAGTTTAAATGCTTCTTTAATTGCTTTTAATTACACAAATATTTTTTTGATATTTTGATACTGAAAACTGAAAAGTTCCTTTCTTAAATGTTTGTCTTCTCTCCCTCCCTCTCCTTTCCTTCCTTCCTTTTGGATTCTGGTATTAATGTAAAATATCATGAGAGAGAGAGAGAGAGAGAGAGAGAGAGAGAGAGAGAGAGAGAGAGAGA
>NC_058130.1:597462208-597477545 GCF_016433145.1 Gracilinanus agilis | reverse complement strand
GTATCTCTCTCTCTCTCTCTCTCTCTCTCTCACTCTATATATATATATATATATATATATATATATATATATATATACATATATACCATCTCTCTTTCTACCATCTTTCTATTTCTTGACTCTCATCTCTATGTCTGTCTGTCTCTCTCTCCAGATCAATGAAGTAGACTCATAATAAAGAAATTCCCTTTGCCATCTACAAATTCTAGACTGAAAGAGTTACTCAGGTCAATGAAAGGTTGAGGAGTGATTTGCCCAAGGACAAAGAATCAGTATGTGTCTCAGAGATGGGGCTTGAACTTAGATTTTCCTAACTCTGAGGGCCAACTTTCTATTCGCCACTGGACTCTGCCTCTAAAATTTATAACTCACTATCTATATGTACACATTTTTGCAGGCATACATATATATGTGTGTGTATATATTTATTATTAACTTGAAATATACATATACATATATATACATATACATACAAAAAGATTTCTTGGAAAAATCATAACATTTTAGCTGGGTTTGTACCCCAAAGAGATAATAAGGAAAAAAAAAAACTTGTACAAAAATATTTATAGCTGCACTCTTTGTGGTGGTAAAAAATTGGACAATGAAGGGATGCTCTTCAGTTGGGGAATGGCTGAACAAATTGTGGTATCTGTTGGTGATGGAATACTGTTGTGATCAAAGGAATAATAAACTGGAGGAATTCCATGTGAACTGGAATGACCTGCAGAAATTGATGTGGAGTGAAAGGAGCAGAGCCAGAAGAACATTGTACACAGAGACTGATACACTGTGGTACAATCGAACATAATGGACTTCTCTACTGGCAGCAATGCGATGATCCTGGACAATTCTGAGGGACTTACGAGAAAGAATACTATCCACAACTAGAGAAAGAACTGTAGAAATGGAAATGCATTAGAAAAATATGTGATCACATAATGTGATAGGGATAGGGATATGATTAGGGTTTTGATGTTAAAAGACCACTCTACTGCAGATATGAATAACAAAGAAATAGGTTTTGAATAATGATACATGTATAACCCAGTGGAACTACTCATCAGTTTTGGGAGGGGGAGGAAAGAGCCAGGGGTGGGGTGGATCATGAATCATGGAAAAATGTTCTAAATAAAAAAAGGAAAAGAAAAAGAAAAATCATAGCATTTTTGAAGTCAAAGGAAAATATAGTCAAAGGGGAAAAAGATCCTCATTCATATTAAGGAGCATCATACCAGTCAAACAGAGAAAATCTCTGCCTGTGAAGAATGTTCATCTGAAATGCAGTAGCAGAATGTCTTAGTAACACACAAATAGGAAAATAATTAGTACTTGTCTATGTGTGCGCATGTGTGTGTATATGAATATTGAGAAGACCTGCCCAAGTTTTGCCGGTGGCACCAAGTAAGAAGGTTATTTAGCAATCACAGGGAGGACTCTCTGTCTCTGCAGCCAGAATCCATGCAGGTGCAGTGTTCTGGTCATGGGCCAGCATTATTTTGTAATGCTTTTGGCTGTAGCCACTTTTAAATAGAAACATGATTGAACTTTATTTTAATACTTCTGCCTACCAAGTATTTTCCCCCTCAACTGTAAATCAGCACTGTTCAGAAGACTAAAGCCTGTGCCAAGGTGTCTGGTGATAGATGGAGCCTATTGGGTTGAGACTGTTTTCAACACTTGAAAACAAATTCTTTAAGTTTGGTGTGCTTTGCGTAGTTAAATCCTTGAGGAGGAGGAAAGTTAGAAAATATTAACCATGAAACAAGCATTAAAAAAATTTAATCCCTTTACCTTCTGTCTTGGAATCAATATTATACATTGGTTCTAAGGCAGTAGAATGGTAAAGGCTAGGCACTGGGAGTTAAGTGGCTAATGGTTAGATATATAGTAAAAGAATGGAATTATAGGGTTTCAAAATGTAAAAGTTTCTTGGAGAACACATATGTCAAACTCTCCATTTTATAAGGGAGGCATATATAAACCTAGAGAGCTGAAAGACTTTCTCAGTATCGTATAGTTAGTGGCACAGTGATCATATCAGAAAATCACCCAAACTCTGAGCCTCAATTTCCTCATGTGTAGAACTGGGATAATAAGAACATGTATACCTCATGGGGGTGTGAAGAAAGTGCTTTGAAAACTATAAAGCTCTATAGAAATGTATTGTACTCTCTTATTTCCAGGCATGGCTGCATCATGCAGTAAAAAGAATATTAGTTTTGGAGTCCAAGGACTTGGCTTTCAATCTTTTTCTGCCAGGTGGCTTTGAAGTGGCATGGTGTATAGAACATGGACCTGGTGTCAGAAAGATCTGAATTCAAATCCAGCCTCAGACACTTACTAGTTTGTGTGATCTCCAGGAAGTCACTTTTATTTGCCTCAGTTTTCTCATCTGAAGCTGGAGAAGGAAATGGCAAAACACTGGATTGTCTTTGCCAAGAAAATCCCAAATGTGGTCATGAAGAGTCAGGCAAGACTGAAATGAATGAATACTTCCTAGGGTTGTTCAATCGAATAAGACAATAATTGTAGGATTGATTACAATGAATAATAATTTTAAGAGATAATAATTATATCCTAGTACATAATAAGTGCCATATAAATGTTAACTATTATTATGTGTAATTTTGGGCAAGTCACAAAACCTCTATGGGTCTCAGTTCTTTCATCTATAGTCAGTCAGCAATAATCATTTATTAAGTCCTTACTGTATACCAGGCACTGTGGTAAGCGCTGGGAGTACAAAGAAATGGAAAAGACAAACCTTGCTCTCAAGCTCACAGTTTAAGGGAAAATGAGGAAATTGAGACAAATGCTATTTAGAGTCATGTCTAAATAGGATCACAGGACTGTAGATATAATGTTGGAAGGGATTTTAAAGGTCAGCTAGTCCAGTTTCCTCATATTATAGGTGGGGAAACTGAGGTTCAGAGAACATCAGTGAGGGTCACAGAGTTAATAAGTGGCTTAATAAGCCTTCACACCCAGCTTTTATGGTTCCAAACACAGTGCCTCTTGAGGACCATTTGAGTCCTTATTAGTTCATTAGATCATATCAGCCTAAGGAGCCCTATACTCTTAAAAGATTTTTCCTTTGAAAGCAGAGAACAAGAAATGTTTGCTTAAAGCTTGTAAAATCTTTCTTTTTCATAGACGGAGTCATAGGCAAGGAGAGCCATGCTATTTTGATAGGGAGAGATATTTCTTTGGGAAGTGAAAATGCAGTCCTAGCCTATGAGTTCATACTTTTTCATTGAACCATTAGCAGCATTTTTATTGACTCACATGTTCAAATTAATGTTTTCTACATTTATTTTCTATAGGGAGCCAATGTGAAAGGCCGAGGATTGTCCCGGGAGTCAGAAGCTTTGGATTCCAGCACCAGAGATGACTAGTGTGACTTTATGCAAAATGGTTAAATTCACCTAACTCAGCTCCAACTTTTCTGGCTAAAGAATGGGAACCTCTCCCCCCTGCCCCCCCCCCAGCAAACCCAGAGCAACTTGCCTTCATAGTTTTGTACTCTAAAGCAGCAAGATTGTTAGAAGGAAGGCAGTGGTGCAGTGATATAGCACAGTGAATAGAGAGCCAGGCCTGGACTTGGTAGGACTTTAGGTTCAAATCTGACCTCAGATACTTTCTAGCTGTGTGACCCTGGGCAAGTCACTGAACCCCAAATTGCTGGACCTTAACCTCTCTTCTGCCTTGTAACTGATACTTAGTACAGAGTCTAAAAAAGAAGGAAAGGGTTTAATCAAAAAGGGAAAGTTTTCCATTTTTGTCATGATCAAGTCAGAGCTTTATTCACCCCAAAAGATGTCAGCTCTTCTTTAGTGTTTTCTAAAATTGATAAATGGAATTATTTCCAATTAGCATAGCTATTTAAAGACACAACAACAATAAAAACAACTTGAATAACAACTACCACTTTTGGAAAGGAACTATTCTTCCAGCAAAATTTGAGATTTGATGTGTTCATAGCTTGGTCTATCTAAGGAACAAAGGGAGAGGCCATCACAGCCAAGAAGGTGAAAACAGGGTGGAAAACAGCTGTGCCTGAGGGACAGTAACACCATTCCGTGCTCAGTTGATGAGATTTGGATGATTCAATATTTATGTAACAATTGAAAGTCTCCTCCCCATTTCCTACAGTCCTCTCTTATCCCCTAATTCTTATAGACTATTGTAAAACAATTGGTTATTTATCAACTAACCTTAGAGGACATTGTGACAGCCTCTTAATTTTTGTAGCCATGTTTGTTTCCAGGGGCAAGATTTTATCTTCCATCCCCATCACCAAGTTTGACATACCAGCTTATTTATATTGCTTTCCATTGGACAATGGAAAGTTTTCCATTCACAAAATATGAGAGTAAGCAAACTTTTTATTTGGGAGGGGTCATTTGCATTTTAGGCCCCCCTATTTTCTACCATCCTTTTTTCTGTTATTTTTCATCTCTCCCACTCGTTCCATCTCTTTAAATTCCCTCTTTGCTAGGTAAAGCCTACTTTTCATAGGATTAGCAAAAAAAAAATAAAACCTTTAATGTAGAAGAGGAGTTTCCTAAGGAATAAAGGTTTGGAAGCAGGATGGCCTGGGTTCATATCTCATTTCTAACCCTTTATAGCTGTGTGTCCCTGAGCAAACTGATTATGAGAAACTACTAGTTTCTAGAATAAAATATTAATAAAATAATAATAAATAAAAATTAAAAATTAATAAAAACACCAGTCAAATATATGCTGGTTTTCAGCCCTCATTCTCAATTCACTATCTAGGTTTAAAGGATGTGATGAACTGATTTACAACTATATATCAATAATCAAAAAGATTTAGTTTGTTGACCCTCAAAGAAGTATTTGACTTTTAATGGGAATAAAACTTTAGTTCCCCAATGATATGTCATTTTAGACACTAATAACAAATCACATCAATTCTTAGGATAGGCTCTAGGTTTGTTCACGTAAAAGAATAGGATTTTCTTGCAAGCTGAGGAGGGTAGGAAGGTTTCTTGATAAAAAAAAAGTTACACTGAAATGCATTTAAAGAATGAGCTTTTACCATAATTATAGCTCATATTGATAAAGTGCTTTAAGAGTTAAAAGACAGTTCCTTTACCACTCTGTGAAGTAGATTGTACATCTACATACAGATGAAGAAACTAAAGGTCAAACAGGTAGATAGGATGTATGCAATGGAAAAATGTTGGACCTGGGGTCAGAAATCCTAGGTTCCAATCCTTGTGGCTACCTCGTAGAGTCAGGGTAGCCCTGGGGAAATTACAAACTATTTGGGCATCATTTACCTCATCTTTAAAATGAAGTCATTACAATAGATGATCTCCGAGATCTCCTGCGACTCTAAGTCTATGATATTATGGCTTTATTTATTTATTTTTCCGGCCTTTCCTTCTGACATAGTATCAATTCTATGGAAAAAGAATGGCAAGGTCTAGACAATTGGGGTTAAGCAACGTGCTCAATGTCACACATTTAGGAAGTGTCTGAGGCCAGATTTGAACCCAGATCTCCTTGACTCCAGGCTTGGTACTCTAATCACTGTGCTACCTAGTTGCCCCTACTATGGGTTTAAATGACTTTTCCCTGATACCTATAATAGGAAAAAAACTGAGCTAAGAGTGAGACTCAAGGCTTCAGATATCAAATCCATTCTTCTTTCCATTAAACTGTACAGCGAGGGTGGTGGATTTCAGATAAACTAAAAATATCTAGATGATATTCATGGTCGCCATGGATGGGTTTGTGAAGCAGAGAGCTGGCAATTTTAAAAGCCTACTTAAATAACATGTGCAAAGGACAGCAAGGTAGCACAGTGGATAGAATATCAGGTCTGGAGTTAGATGGTCCTGGGTTCAAATTTGGATTCAAATACTTCCTAGCTGTGTAACCATGGGTCAGTCACATAATCCCAATTGCCTAGTCCTTGCCACTCTTCTATCTTAGAAGTGATACTAAAAGAGAAGGTAAGGGCTAAAAAAAAAAGAGAGAAAGGAAAAGCATGTGCAAACAATCTGAATAACAAAATAAAACTTCATTTTCCTTCCAGAAAGCTACAGGCTGGTCCTCAAAATCAGGCAATACGCATGAGGCGTAAAGAGTGAGGTCAGATTCAAAGTTCTTTCCATATCAACTATTTAGCTAGCAATGGCCATATAGTATGTCTTTAGGCTTAGGGCTAGGGTTAGTCACTTTGGGGCCAAGTACTCTTTGATAGGACAGTTAACCCTCTCAGTTCTGCAACCTGTGCCTCCTGATGAGATTATGACTTAAATGTACATTATAGGGCTTCATAGGTAGAGGGAATTTCTCTGGCTGAGGATGAAGGGTCATTCATGGTAACAATATCACAAGTCATTACATTTTTTAAAGCATCTTTTCTAGTGAGATTTCTTTACCTAATAGTCATCAAATTAAAATTTAAAATTACATTAAAATAAAAAATGAGCCATTTTATCATTGCTGCATGCCAAACTGGCCTGAAGTTATTGTTTTCTTAATCCACAAGTATTTCCCAAAGTGTCTACTAGTCAGAACTAAACCTTTTCCCTAAGTATAGCAGCAAGTGTGGATTTGAACTGCTCATTTTATGTTTTCTAATTTCTTCTAAACATGACATATGCAATTCAGAGGTAGGAAAATTAATGTCACAGTGGATAAAGTATGAGGCCTGTAGTCAGGCAGACTTGAATTCAAATTTGGTCTCAGACATTAGCTGTGTGATCCCGGACAAGTCATGTAGTTCTGTTTGCCTCAGTTTCTTCATCTATAAAATGAGCTGGAGAAGAAAACAGCAAACCACTTCAATGTTTTTGCCAAGAAAACCTCCAACAGGGTCTTGAAAAATCTAACTGAACAGCAAGTTTGATGCATTATTTAGTTATAGGTTCTGGTGCAATGTTATGCTGGTAAATGATTAACAATGCCTCTCTGAAAATTCATGTCACTTCTTTAAATTTAATCTGCATTTATTAACATTTTCTCCACCAGTTTCTTAATTATTTTATTGATTAATTGTTGATTTCTAACCACAAAACAAGCTAAAGGAAAATGAAATTTAAAAAAAAATTAGAGTAAAATAATCTCCACATGGGTTCCTATAGCTTCTTGTTTTCCAGGGCTGAGAAGTTCTTGATAGGAAATGATTCTATCACATAGATAGCAAAGACTGTGTGGATAGAGTGATGGGTTTGGAGTGAGGAAGGTCTGAGTCCAAATCTCGCCTCATACATTTACTAGTTACATGGCCTTAGATAGCCCATATAACTTCTCCACAGCTCAGTTCCTCATCTATAAAATTAAGGTGTTGTAATTGACCTTTAAGTTCCTGCTAGCTCTGAATCTATTTTCAAATGAAGGTGAATTGAAGTCATATGAGATTGTACTTCTTTCTTCTTCCTCCTTTCTATCTTTCTTAAAGTCATAGTCTTCATCTACAGGTAATTAAGTCTATTTAATTTCCTTTCATTGGTGGTTTTATCAACCGTATTTATTCATGCTGATTTCAACAAGCAGCTATTGTGAATCATTCAGTTTGACCCTAGAGTAACATTTAATTGCTTACACAGTCATATACTTCTCCCTCTCTCATTTTCTCTGTGTATTTATGCTTCAACATTCAACTTTCCAAGTAAAATATCTTTTCTGAGTTTAAGATAAATGATTGTTTGATGGAGACTAGATGCATTCCAAATATTTTGTCTTTGAATTCATCCCCCTGTTCCCCTCATTTTTAAGATCTTGTCTGGGAGGCAGCATAAAATCAATAGCAATTGGATGCACTTCAGTCAGTATACTGGGTAAAAACAGCTTTACAGAAGACCTCTATAGGAGTTGTGACAAGTCCAGAAATGAAATACAGTATATCTATTGTTACTGAACTTCAAAAGTTAGAGAGACAAAAAGTGCCAATAGCCATGCCACACTGTCTGCTCACACTTCCAAACTTTACCACGCTTAGGAGAGAGAGGTTCATCCAAGACTGAGGTTGTGATGAAACTTTACCCTCGCACACTTAGGTAAAGAAAAGAGGTCTGTTAGTGTGATCTCCAAAGATGATTTTTTAAAGAAACCCTTACCTTCCATCTTAGAATCTATACTATATATTGTGCAAAGGCAGAAGAGTGGTAAAAGCTAGGCAATGGGGGTGAAGTGATTTGCTCAGGGTCATATAGGTAGGAAGTCAGATCAGATATGAACCTGGGACTTCCTTCTCTAACCCTGGCTCTCAATCCACTGAACCAACTACTTGCCCCCCAAGGATGTTTTTTTTTTTCTTATAAGCAAATATTTAATGTTTTTTGGTAGGAACAATGCCTATCACAAGGTTAGATTTGATTTTGCTTTAAAAATATTCTTAATTGTTGCCAAGGATTAATCTGGGGCCATGACAGTGAAGAGGCAGGAGTTGCCTTCCTTTAGACTTGATCATAGTTCTGGCATGGTCAACACAGAGACAGGGAAGCTGCACTCAACTAATGTAATATAGGATTTTAACATCGCCATGTTGGCTTAGGGCAAACCTGTCAGTTGCCCTGGATGGAATGTTGATGGTGGCATAAGACATAGGGCAAAGCACTAACTAGCAGTTGAGCCAAGAGTATAAAAAGCCCTGGAAACCCAGGGCTGGGTTCTTTTCCTGACCTGACTTCACCCTGACCACTCATTTACCCCTTTACCCCCTGGGCCTGGGTGGTGGGAGTGAAAAGAGTGGTGGGAGTGAGAATGTGGGTAGGCCTACAATAGCTTAGGATTTTAAGACCCAATCTTCTAGAGCAACACAATATTATTATTATCATCACCTACAAGATCAACCAAAAGATCAACTCTATTTCCTAACCAAAGACTGCTTCACTCTGGCTGAGGGCTACCTGTCCTCAGTCAGCCTAGACCTTTCAAGGATTTCTACTGGCTTAGTCAGATAATCTTCAACAACAGATCTTAATATTTCCAAGCCCTCTTACCATTACCTTGTTCCTTACTCAGTTATCAATAAACCCCATAGTCTTAACTAGTAAATCCTGTGTTTATTTCCCTACCATCAAATGCTAGGAGGACAGGCAAGAGGAAGGGATTCTGAGCAGTTTGGGCTGGAACTAACTCCATTGCTGAGGGGCAAGAAGTTCTACATCCACTTTCTGCCAGCCTGCCATTAACCAATAGGAGCCTACTTCCTCAGCAGGGAGGGTCAGGTTACCTGATAGCTTAAAGGATCCTGGAGGCAAGCAGTGAGGTTTCACCAGGCACTCAGTTCCCTTGGTTGGATCCTTGTTCATTCATATACAAATTACAAGCCCAACTGAGGTTTCCTCACTCCATTCTTACAACCAGGACCATCTCCTGCTAGCCTTGTTACCAGCTTAAGGCCCCTGTTTCCCACTTGTTCATTACACTAATCAATACAGTGTTCTTGTTGAATATTCTTTCCATGCTAAGCCCAAGTCAGTCTGCTTTTGTTTATTGTTAATGGTCTACAGATATGTAATTTCATTCCAATTTTGACTCTGAAGTACCAGACTAGTCTGAATCAGGTCCAGCCTATAATCTTTAACTTAGAATCACCACTATTGCTATAGCACTCTATTATTATACATTTGTTTCCTATTGAGCAATCTTGTTTTTTTAAGTATTAAAACATCATGGAACCTAATGGGGGGTGGCTTTGGTTTATAAGGACATTGTTTTCCTTTTTGGAGATCAGTGGGTGTGAGATCTGGAGTATTAACCCTTGATAAAAGAGTTGGTGAATAGAATAGAATAACCACATACAACCATGTTTCCTTCTTTAGGATTGTGAATGAACTCACAAGAATTTCTCAAAAGCAATTACATGGACTTTTTTGGTGAGGGGAATAGGGTGTCATCTGTTGTTTCAGGACCTTAGCCTAGTTTTGGCAGATTGTCCCAAGAGTAAAAGACAAAGAGGAATTTTTCACAGCATCTACCTTGGCCTAAAGGAGGTCTGGCTGTCAGCCAAGTCAGGAAACTACACACAAGGTATAGCACTTAGATTCCACTGATTTCCAGCTGTTTGGCTTTTGATCAGTACAGATCAGACATCATCTGAGAAAGCTGGGATTGGGGTCTCTCAGAGCCTTACTGTTCTACTTTGCAACATTCTCTCCCCATGGTCCTACCTTTCTTCTACCATCAGTCACAGCTGTGCTCTTAGCCTTGTAAAAAGTCTCTCTCTCTCTCTCTCTCTCTCTCTCTCTCTCTCTCTCTCTCTCTCTATTTCTCTCTCTCTCTCTTCTCTCCTCTCTCTCTCTCCTCTCTCTCTTCTCTCCTCTCTCTCTATTCTCTCTCTCTCCTCTCTCTCTCTCAAAAGAAGTCTGATTATGTAGAGTGATCACTACATTTTGGGGGATTGGGCAAATGTAGATGGAGTGGGGTTGGAAAATATGCTTGGCCTATAATCCTTGTGAGTAATGGCTTATTTGGGGTTCAAGTAGTTTTGAGGAGAGATGAAGAAGGGAAGCTTTTGAAAATGCCTATTTCTTCTCCTATGCAGGACTATGTCTCCAGAGTGTGGACAAAAAGGTTATTTATAGTACCATTGTGAGTCCAGGGTAGCAGTATAGTAGGAGATTATTTTTTAGGGTTTTTAAAATTATGAACTTTATTATTATTTTTTTAAAAACCCCAGATATTCCAGCATATAAAAAAGAATAATAAAGAGGATTGTATATAAAATTGTAAACTTTTGTTCAGTCTAGTTAATTTTTAAAAAATGAAGCAATATGTTATTCACAAATCTCTTTCAGTCTTTTAAAAAAACTACTCATGACAAATTATCCAAATCCAGTGGAACATCAAAGATAGTTTCCTACATATAGTTGGATAATAGACTTAGAGCTGGAAATAGTCTTAAGGACATTTAATGATCTAAACTTTTTATGTCATGGCCTATTTTGTCAGTCTGATGAAGCCTATGGACCCTTTCTCAGAATAATTTTTTTAATGCATCAAATAAAATATTTAGGATTACAAAGAAAAGAAAAGATATTTAAATACATGTACATGTAGACTTAGCCTCAAGACTAGAATATTTGCAAAAGGCTCTTCATTGGTGGAGAGAATGATTCTGGGTTATGTACCTTCCTGAAAAGTGTTGTAGTGAGAGTTTTAGAGAGAAGAGAAATTATTCTTTTTTATTCGAGAGGGCACACATAGCTCCAGATACTCTATCAGGAAAAATTCAGAGGGACTGAGAGAACAGACTTTGGAAGGGAGATATTTTGGGGAAATCTAGCTCCAAAACTTGTTTCAGATTTTCAGACTGACTTTCTGGAGACTTTGGAGAATTTCATCTTGGGCAAGATTGAGTTCTCTCTCTCTGTCTCTTCTCTTTCTCTCTCTCTCTATTCTCTCCCTCTCCATTCTCTCTCTCATATTCTCTCTTCCCACACCGTGTTCTTTCTTTCTGAGAGGCTAGGATATTAATTCCCCAGGAGTAGAGCTCATTCACTCTGTGTACTCTGGTATATCCTTATCCACATAATTTCTCTGAATTATGTTTGCTATCTGATTGGATAAATGGATTCACTCACTATTTACCTTTTGTGATGACCTTTTGTATAAACAGCATTTAGTGGTACAGGTTGGAGCTTTTAGATATATTTTGGGACATTGTTTCTTCTTTAAGTGATGGCTACTAGGAAATCATTTTGAATCTAAGGGAAAACAATAATTCCCTTCAATTATCAACATTTAAGGGCTACAGATGGGATATAATTGTTGTCTCTGGTACCTTGTCTTTGAGGAGAATAGAGTGGTCAGTCTTGTATTCCCTTTTGTGCCCCCTTCCAGACAGGAATCAAAATTTGCTCTTGTAGAAGGATGGGCAAGATTTCTTGAATATACTTCAAAGCTTCCTGAGAAGCCACATTTAGACAACCCATGCAGAAAGACAAAAAAAAAAAACCCTGCATTGTTAACACACACAGCCTACATACAGCTATCAGTCAACTCTTTCCCAAACAACCCCTCTTCTAGTACTTCAGTTATCTCTCTCTGATTTTTTTTCTTTTCTTTTCAAGCTCTTACCTTCTGTCTTAGTATCAACACTAAGTAATGGTCCCAGGTAGAAGAGTGGTAAAGGTTAGGCAATTGGAGTTAAGTGGTTTGCCCAGGGTCACACAGGAAGTATCTGAGGCCACATTTGAACTCAGGACCTTCTGTTTCCAGGCCTGGTTCTTTATCCACTGACTTTCAAACATCATGCTGTCTGCCCTTCTGGGGCAACATTCCACTGTCTCTCCCACTTTGTCACTCGTGCTGACCCTGATGCTCATGCTGACACCAGGGAACACTAGGGTTAGACTCAGGATCAAAGTCCCCTAAATAATTTATTCACACACAGAAAAATGTAAAACAGCAACAAATCTTTTGGTATTCCAAAACAATTGCCTAATGGTTACATGATTAAATCATGGCACTAGTGAATTACTAGCAAAGCTAATGAAAATAGGATTACCATTCCAGAAGATGAATAAAACAAAGTGTAATAGTAATATATTAATTTGAAGAATCAAATGCTGAGAATTCTAATTTCAGCTAAACTTAAAAAGTCAGAATATAATTGATAAGAAGACAAGAAAAATTGGTTATAAAGCTTTTAAAGCTCAGGATTACAATTATTTTTGCTGGCTTTTCTCTGATTTGAAAGGCATTTGGGAGCTACTACTGAGTTGAACATTTTTTAAAAACACTTTTAAGAACAATAATTATTAAAATGTTATTCAAGGGACAGCTAGGCAGCACAGTGGATAGAATGCCAGGCCTCAAGTCCAGAGGACCTGCATTCAAATCTGGCCTAAGACACTTTCTACTTGTGGCGCCCTGGGTAAATCACTTAACCCTGATGGCCTAGCCTTTGTCACTCTTCTGTCTTAGAACTGATATTAAAGGAGAAAGTAAGAGTTTAGAAAAATATTATTCAGGAAATATTATTGCTACTAAAAGAAACCTTGGAAAGGAAAAGGTATAGCCAAGAGAGAAACAGTTATTTTGTTTAGGGTCTCAATTTTGAACAGAATTCAAGGTTTCGAAATTTGAGTTAATTCTGGCTTTGGTAAAACCCTATCTATGTAAACTCTTTGGTTTTGTTATCTACCTGTCCTCATACTACACTTTATTTTGCTTTCTTTTCTCTGATTTGAAAAACATTTAAGGACTACTACTGAATTTAAATATTCAAAAACACTTTAAAGAGCAATAAGTAAGAATGGTAAAGGCTAGGCAATGGGGGTTAAGTGACTTGCCCAGAGTCACACAGCTAGGAAGTATCTGAGACCAGATTTGAACCTAGGACCTCCTGTCTCTAGGCCTAGCACTCAATCCACTGAACTACCTAGCTGCCCCCTTCCATATTACTTTAACCAAAACAAAATCACAGCAGATTTAACACAGAAGCAGATGTGAAAATCCAGCTAACTTCTATTATACCAAACCTTAAAGAGATTTGTGAAAATATCTATGTAAAACAATATCACTCATCACTAATTGTTTTTGCTCTGGAAAATGGTTTTCATAAAAACAGTATTTATGTTAACATGAATGATTTATTATTATAATTTTAAATAAATTAATAATGTAAAATTTTTATCCGTTTTAATTTCTAATACTTCAAATATTGATAGATAAAAATGTACATAATAAACCAAAAGTTCTTTGAGATTTTCTGTTGTTCTTAAGAGTGCAAAGGGATCCTAAGACCAAAAAATTTGAGAATCATTGCTTAGAACAACCACTGCCAAATAGCATGTTTTAAAAATTCAAATATAATAACCAATCTGATCTGTCAAGAGTTTGTTCAATTTACCTCTCGATCATAGACTCCAACGATAACAGATCTAGAGCTTAAAGGAAACTCAGAGGCTTTATAGTCCAAACTCTTCATTTTATAGAGGGACACTTAAAGCTCATCATTGAACAGAATAGTAAGCTCACCTGCTCACTGCAAAGCAAGTTGCTACAGGGTCAGCGGGCTATCTCCATGGTAGGGTTTACAACATGCATTACCCGACAGATTGCCTGGCGTTGTGAATTGTGCAGGGAGAACATGCGTGCTTTACAGTCCTGCCCTGACCTAGGAGTTGGTATTTTTTTTTCAAGGAAACAGTCTGGACTTCTCCAGTTTGAGGCACAGATCAGACAGCCCCCACTGAAGAGCAAATCCCAGCCTCCTGATTGCCTATTATACATTAATCTTGTCTTCTGACGCCTTGACCAGCTCATATTTTTCAGCTTTTTCATATTTCTATTTATGATTCAACTTCTTTCCAACCCTTCTCTTCCCTCCACCTGTTTCTGATTGCTATTGATCGACTTTTCCATGATACAGTGGAGTCGTGTCCAACAAGATTTGTTCATTGGATTTTGAATCTAGTTGGCTCATGTGTTCTTGTCCCTTTTCATCCTTACCCCCACGTCCTTCTTCCTCCTCTCCACTGACTCCACCTCCTTGGTACCCCATTCTAACAAGCTCAGTCAGACTTGGGGTCCATGTGAGTTGGCAGACTGAGGGCACAGTTTTATTCCTTCCCCTTCCCCTTCCCCCCAGCATCCTGACACTACTCCCAAACTGCCAGTTTAACAAGATGCTTGGAAGCCAGTCCACTGGAGTGTGCAGTAAGTTGAATTGCCACTGCTTCCTGCTGTTCCTGTGATAGATAGTACCATAAAATGGATGTGATGTGGATATTAGGCTGTGATTCGGTTCATACTGAGCTGTATTGATTGGTGTTGGTTCAGTGCTTGCTACACATTTTATCAATTGACCTTCCAGATTGTATCCCAGCCTTGCTTTTTTTTTTTAACCTCTCATTCTACTTATCTCCAGTTTTGTAGCTTCTAATTTTCTTTTAGTTGATTTCTCATAGTATTTCTTTAGTTTTCTATTTCACAGAAAGACTTTTCTAATGGAACCATATTTCTCCTTCACCTCTGACTGCATAGTTTGTTCATCTATCTATGTATCTATCTATCTATGTATCTATCTATCTGTGTATCTATGTATCTATCTATCTATTCATATATCCATCTATCTATCTATCTTCATCCATCCCTATCTGTCAATTTATTTTTCTACCATCTTTCAATCTATCCTTATATGTCTCTCTCTCCCCACCCCATAAATCTCATATTTTTCTATCTATCTATCTATCTATCTATCTATCTATCTATCTATCTATCTTTCTATCTATCCATCTATCTTTATCCATCCCTATCTGTCTGTTAATTTATTTTTCTACCATCTATCAATCCACCCCTATGTCTCTCTCTCTCTCTCTCTCTCTCTCTCTCTCTCTCTCTCTCT